>NC_065554.1:21995964-22295964 GCF_022605725.1 Anthonomus grandis grandis | reverse complement strand
AGGGTGGTGCAAAATTTTTGAATCTATCTGTATAATTAACGGTGGTATATGTTAAGGTAAATTATCTGACAAAATAGTTGGATGACATCCAGAATCTATGCATATTACTTTCCTTGTTATTAAGTGATCAGCAAAAAGTCGTGATCCAAATTCTATCGATCATACTTGAGGAGTTCGCGTCCATAACCGGATATATCCACTTTCAGAAAATTTTCAGGAAACACGAAAAACACCCTGTGTGCTTATATTTAAAAATAGTAATATTTTAAGAAAATAGCTTTAATTAGGCGGGGTTGACCAATTTATTAACATAAAAAAAACAAAAACAAAATTAACAATTCGTCATTATTAAAAATAAACTTTGTATATATCCGTTTTTGCATACAAATAAGATATAGTAAGCAAAATTATTTATTTATTTCTCTTTAAACAAACTGGATCAAGTACTATTTGACAAAAGTAATAAAAGGAAAATTAAATATGTATTGCATTTTCTTCGCGCAGGCAATCGCATAGTTCAGTTTCTTCTTGGGTTTCAAAATTTGCCGGTATCCACATTGGCTCCGGTATTGTTACTATCTAATAGGTTTTTGACCCCACAAGCAATCTTCCCTGTTTTGCCCATCATCTTCAAAAAGCTGCTTTATCAAATGATTCAAACTTTTTTTTTGGTATGGAATTACCCAGTGGTAGCGTGCTAAGCTGAATGCTTTTTTCTGATTTTTCCCTTCTTAAGAAGTGATTCCCAAGCTGTGTTACCTAATGATGTAAGCCTATAACATTAAGCCATCTTAATTTTAACAGTGGTTTTGTTATAATTATTCTCAATTTTTTGTTAGTGAATTCTTTTGCATTCTGAAATTCCCTTTATTTTTTATATACCTTTTCCAGTTCTTTCCCATTATACATTTGCCAGTCAAGGCTCAGTGTTTTTACCAAACCCACTTCCGAATATATTCCAACGTATTTTTCTCTAATGACTGGATGTCTTTTTAAGATATTCTCCACTCTACAAAATGATCGGTCCGCAGGAACAAAAGCTATGCCCTCGGACTTGAAAAGTTATTCACTTCTTAATTATATGGGGATTTGTTTTTAAGCCAATATATTAGCATATGAATAATATGCGAATTCTTATTCTGCCCCCCACATCTATCGCAGAATAGTCTGAGAAGGTGTATTCCTTCAGTTTTGAAGATGATTGAACCAAGCAGAGTTAGTTTAAATAGCCCCTCTCCCCGCCAAATTACATGAAAAATATAGTCAATTCGTATGCTTTGAAGAAGCATCTAACCTTACTTCTGCTTTTTACTCACTTCTCTTTTGCTTTCGACATTTTCTTTTTCTACTTCCATCAATTTCTTCCTTTACACTTATTTTCTCATTCATGGTACACAGAATTTAAGTTCAAACACTAAAAGAACACTTTTATTTGACTGGTCTTACAGGAGTTAAAAGCGCGTGGAATTACAACTCAACGTCCAAACACCAACTACTAGAATAGATAATAAAATAATAAAATATTCGATGTTGTTATCAAAATTTGGATATATCCGGTTTTGCTCCGAATGTCGAAGTTTACTTAAACGTTTTAAATGGGATTTATTCAGTTTTACTTTCAAACAAATATATGAATCTATAGAAATGATAACAAAAAACCAAAAACCGTCAAAAAAGGATTTTCGGTCAAAACTGGATATATCGGGTTTTGAACCACAAACTCCTCACTTGGATTACAGTAATACATTTCCTGAGCCATTAAATTTTCAATATGTGCTAGAAGTTAATGTGGAAACATGACAAGAGCCAAATGAGGAAGCTCTTTAAGATATAAAAGATTAAAATACTTTAAATCTCCCTTTAATAATACTGGAATTAAATTCACACGGTGAGAAGCATCCAACATGTTGCAAACGTAAAGATGTTCATCAGCAAGGGTTCAAAGTAGGAGTTTGAGAAATATATATGCTTAAGCTGTGACCTGAAATGACGTCTTTATTAGTAAAATTTAGTATCCAGCATATATTAAAGCATTTTTCCATATCAATGGAACCCTTAATAATTAAAACGGTTTTTTTATGCTCAGTAATTTATTATTAACTTTTTTAAAATAAAAAAAAATATTATCATTATTAATTTCGTTAAAAATAATTTTTTCAGTTAATTAAGGCAATTTTTAACTTTTAAAATATAATGATTACAAGAATTATTCCTAATTTTTTAATTTTTAATAAAAAAATACATATTTGAAAAACCTTTGAGGAATTAAGAAGTCATTTGCAAACCAATAATTTGTGAACAAATATTTTCTTTCATATTTATGGTGTTTTAATTATGTCTGAAAAATTCTTTTTAAATTAAAGTATATTTTTATTTAATTAAAATTATTTTAATAAAATGCTGTTTTAAACGTATATTACTCATATAGTTAATACTCATAGGTAAAATGCCTTTAAAGACACCAAATTTTTTCACTAAGCTTTTAAAATAGCTCTATTTTTAGATATTATAAGATATTGTATCTATAATATTTTTTTTCTTTTTAGAGACTTTAAGCTGTCTTTTTTCCCTGCATATAATTTTTTTTTATAATTTTATTTATATGATATTCTAATTAGTATTTATGTTTCATAATTTTTAGTAATAAATTCACTTTTGCGTCAGTTAACGCAGTATTCGTTTTTTTTTTTTGAAACATTATATTCGTTAAAATTAGTTATATTTTTCCAGGTTACTTTAACGGTTTAAATCATGTAGTTATTACAAGCAATAAATTGTAAAAAATTACATCAGAATTAGAAATTAATTTATTTTGTTTAGTTTCTTTAATTAAATTTGTATTTTTAACAATTTTTCTGAAACTCATAATATAATATAAATTATTATTCTTTTTTTTAAATATTCTTGTACTTCATCCCCTTATAAAATTAAGTGGAGGAAACAAAAGTATACCTAAAAATCCAGCAAAAAATGGAAAATAATTCCAGAAAATTAATTATCCTAAATATTTTTCTCTATTTCTTCAAAGTAGTTGGAAACTAAAGAGACATGACCTCAACTGTTTTAAGGAATTTATGACTCGACATAGTTCAATTTTCTTAGTGAGAAAACTCGAGGAAATTCAAAAAAAATCTGAAAAAGAAAACTCGCGAGAAGCTTAGAAATTCCCGAGAGAAATTAAAAACAGAAGAAAGAAAATCCAAGAAAAATTAGGAAATTTGTAAGAAAAATGGACTGAAAGGACAAAGGGTGCATAGGAAGGAATTCCGAATATATGGACTCAAATAGAATGTCAACTGCCTGTAAGAAATTAAACAATAAATTAAGTTAGTTGAGGTTTTCTTTCTATTTTTTCCATATAGTTGGAATAAATGATAATAAAGAACGCAATAAAATCAATAGCTCCAAACGGGACAAAGTACTTTAAATTGTAAGAAAATGGAGTGAAAGGACTAAAGTGCATAGTAAGGTAATTTACTATAAAATATAAGTCTCGAAGATATTTTATCAACTTGATTATCTTTTATCTACTCAGTTTAAAGGTTAAACAACAGGTTCATTATTATTACAATTTAACATTTTTTTATTAAAAAATTGAAGTTTATTATGTAGTAATATTCAAAATTTTATATAAGAGTTTATATTATTAAATATTTATATAATAAAAGAGTTTATGCTCTTGCAGCAATCTCATATAAATACATGTAACTTTTTAATTATTTATTACTTTTGAATTAAATGGGCCAGAATAGAAAAATATATAAAGACGGATATTAAATAAAGCGATAATTAGGGGATAAAGATTAATAAATAAATAAATAAAGATAAATTATGAAAGGTTTTTTTCTATAGTGAACTTCTTAAAAAAAAGAATAATACTAGAAAAACTAGTTAAAACTTAATTTTTTAATTGCTTATAACTACTTTAACCTGGACATCTCTGTAGTTAATTGGTTTCTATTTTAAGAAAATGATATATTGCTTATTGGATATTTTCCTTTTTTGTTAAAAAAAAAAACACAATGAAATTTACTATTTTTTTTAAATTTATGTTTTTTTTTAATTTTTGCTTCTAAAACCAAATAATAATTCAGAAAATGTTTAATTCGGGCCCATTTAACTCACAATTAACTAATAATTGGAAAAAATACCAGTATATTTAAAAAATTGATGTATAAGGAATAAGTTTGACATTTTGTTGCTTTTTTTTTTAAATACATAAATTTAATAATACCAGCAATACCTAAATAATATCATTATCCTGCCTCCTAACTTTTACCGCTATTATTAGAGATATAAAGTTATTAGAGGTACTTACTATTATTAGAAGTATAAAGTCCAAAAATACCTATTTGTACGTAAAAAAAATAATTCTTGAATCTAAAGTTTTGGATAAAAAAACTCCATAACCTAAAATCTTCCTTGTTAACTAACTTAAACTTTCTTGCTTCATGTTTTAAAATAAATTAATCATACATTTATTCTACCGCTCCCTTTACTTTCAAATGTTTTTTTTTGTACAACGATTTATCTTTTCTGAAAATATGCTTTAATATCGATAATCGCATCTTTATCGGACCGTGTCTAAAGATCTATATAATCATAGTGGTTACTAGGAGAATACAGTGTTATTCGAAGTCCAATTAGATTAATTTTATCATCGTTCTCCTGCAACCCAGTATATTCTTTCAGCGAACCAGCACTATTCTTTCTATTTTTTATGTGTGGCCATTTGGTTATAATTTCATTAATATAATATCGGCTTATAATAAGCTAAGCTATATAATAGTCGGTATCTATGCTTTTTCCCATTTTATGATAATCAACGAATATTACACTATAAGCATCCCAATATATGGAAGTGATAATCTTTGGGACCGCCTTCGGTCAGCTCTTATCGAATTTTCTCTACTCAGCCGATAAGCTCTTTGATTCGAGTGAGAAGTAATTGATCTTTGTTTTATTTAGTGCTCCATAAAAATGTAAAATATCTCTTTTTATTTCATTTTAAACCGATCTCATCGCTAAGCTTGTATGTACGCTATTTTTCGATGCTTTAGCACAACATCAAAAATTTTTTTACATTCACCCGTTCATAATAAACTGAAAACAAAATCATTCAACCCCACACTGTTGGGCGCCAAGGTATACCAATTTATAAAAAAAAAATATTTGCTTTTTCCGGTTCGCTGAAGTTAAGAAACTAAGAAATTCTGAAAACTGCAAATAAAAAATATATAAATTAAACCACAAAATGCGCTCGACTAAACTGGCGAATTGCTACAGACTCCCCGAACAATGAAGATGCGTATGAATAGCTGTCTGAAGAGGGTAGTCTCGGTGAGGACATTGACACGTCTTGTACGTGTTTGTTAATTAAAGCTACTTTAAAATCATTTTGTTACACAGACAGGTTAAATGTTAAAACCGAAATCATCAAAAAATAAAACAAACGAATTACCAGCAGCTATACATTAATAATGGGCCTCTCATTAAGCTGCAAAGTTCAAACAAATTCCCAAAGTTATTTTAAAGTTTACAAGTCGACGCCGGCCAAAAAGTTTCCGCGAAGTAAAGTTGGCGAGTTTACGTCAATAAGCGTCCTCCAGCCCCGTTTTTGTGACTTTTTAAAACCGTGGGGCCGTCCTCCATCGAAAGTTAAAATTATACCTTAAGTCGCCCTTAATTTGAAAAAAAGTTCGGGCGAAATTTCCGCTCGGTTCGATTAAATTTAAAGTAATCGGAATTTATTAGGGAGGGTGGCAAATTACCGGTAGTAAAGTCAGCTGCGACGTCCAACAGATCGGTTTAAAGGAGCCCATCATGGTGGCTTCTTGGAAACTTTCGAATTGATTATCCCAGTCGTAGGAGACCAATCTGGATTCGAGGCTCATTCCTGCTAGTTCTGGTGGTGATGCTATCCGAACTGGATTGGAACCCCTGGAATAAAAGAAGATTATTATTATAAGAGTTAAATTTAGAGAATGATCTTTTGAATATCTTTCTTTTTAGTTAATGGGACTGCTGCTTTCAGTTTCTTACATTTTGAAAATTGAACGGAGTGGTCACTTTGAAGATCAGACTTCAATAGTTTTAAAAACAGATTATTTGGAATTTTTTTCCTGAAATTGTTTTTGTAGAAAGATTTTTTTTAGATACAACGCTATTTCCTTTATAAACTCGTTTCTTCTGATTTTTTTGAATCTGGACTTTGAAGGAAGCGGTTAGTTTGAAAATCAGGCATTGCTATTAAAACTACTTTTTATTTAAGAAAAATATAGAAGGAAGTACTAAAAACAAAATCATAAAATGAGAAATATGGATTTAATCTTTAAGCCTCTAGCCTAAGGAAAGGTTCATATATTAACTTTATTATCCTTTAGCCGCCGTATCTCCTTTATACTGTCCTACGGTAACCACAATACTGTCACCAAAAACGACCGTAATTTCCATGATTTATATTTATAATAATTTACTCAACAAAATCCTCAACTTTCGTCCCTTAAAATACCATTTAGGCCACAGAACGTCAAAGAGTTGAATTATCCGCGAGTAGCAACAGCAGGGAGAGGACCTAGAAACGTGCCCTTTGGATAGTTTAATATCGTATAGTCGTTACCTCGACTGCTGCCGTGACAGCAGAAGGAAGGCTTCGAGGCTTATCGGCTCGACTCTATTTTCGAGGAAATTTCCAAAGGGTCTTAGCCCTGTTAGTACGCTAAGTCCCGTTATTTTGACCCTCATTAATGTGAAGTCACTTCCTTTTCGAACGGCGACGTATTAAATACACGCCTTCCGGCGAATTTCAATATCGGAGCGCTACGTGCGTTGTTGTTTGGCTTTGCCCAGATTACATTTTACAGTTTAATGCTCGAAGGGTTTGATTGGAGTAAGCTACTGCCAAAAATTTCAATAGGGCGTATGTCAGGCTATATCGTGTAAAGCTTTGTTAATTAGTGTCATATAAATTCCTCTAATTCAGATTTGAAAGTTTTGATTTATAATAACTAGGTACCAGACAATCCCATATTTAAGCACGCAACCTCAGATTAAGTACGAGAATTTTCAATATTTCCTTACGTTTATGTTTCACTTATTTTGTATTTTATTTACTATTTTATTTATTATTTAGTTTAAATTTATTGAAAAAATTCATCCATTATTTTCAAGGAGACTTTAATAATATGTAGGCAAGGAGAAAAATAAAATCAAAATCAAACTCTTACAAATGTAGCGTCTATTAGTTAAGTTGGCTTACGTTTTGGCTTACTGGACCATAAGACGTAAAACAAAGATTAAGACGCAGCTATGGTTAGACACTAATTCACAAAAAAATAGCTTTTTTTAAGTACAATAATATACATTAAAGAGCACTTATGATAACATACTACAGATAAACGTGAGATGATGACTACATTGTGTATCTAACTGAATCTTGTAGAAAAGCTAGAGAGAACAAAGGCTAAGAGAAGTCGAATCTTAAATAATGTCAATGACGTCTTCATTTTTAAATCTAATCTCATTTTCAAAAAAATTGACTTTTTTTTCTAAAGTTCATATTTCATTTATACCACTTCCCATAAAATATATAACAACCGAATGTTGTCTTACAGATCAATTTAGCAATAAGGTTAGTGAGGTACAAATCCAAAAAATCCTGGGTTCGATCCCCGTTCAATTTTAGAAACTTTTTTACTTTTTTGTTTTTCATGTTTGTATTTGTTTTTATTTTTATAAAGACATATGTAAGTCATGTACTGGATTGTAATAATATTTGGTGTTTAGAGATTTATATTTTAGTTATTAACGATACACTATATTCTGATACTGTACTCAAAAACAGGTGTGTATTTTTTTGCGTATTATTGTCTAACCATAGCTGCACGTTTTAATCCTAATTTTAGGTCTGATGCGCTACTGTTGTGAGACCTTAAATTTGAGTTTATTTTCCTCCTTACTACATAAATTTATTGCGTTAAAGTATTTAGGTAATTAAATAGTGATAATTCATTATATATTATAATATTAACTATATTAATGTAGCTCATGCTAATTTCACTCAAATAATAAAGATACTCATATTAATTGTTTTAAATACACCATTCAAAGTATACCAGAAAGAAAATATAAGAATAAGTCATCTCAGGTCATATGATTTATACCGGTATAAAGAAGATTTTTGACGAGGTAAGATATTGTATTATTTCGAGTTTTCTATTATCTATTAAAAGTAGATATTTCACAATTTTGTTCCCAAAATTTCATTCAATTTTATTTCAGACGAGTTAGCAATTTTTAAGGGTACCTTTTGTATTCCTCAGGACTCTAAATAAATCAATATTAACTAGAGAAAGCATTGATTTTGCGAAAGAAAATGTATATTAATGCAATAATGCAAAGAAACTATTTTGACAAAAAAGAGTCTTATCATGATTATTAACAACCAATAATAATAAGGGTGACAGAAACCGAGCCCGTTGCCCAACACTTTTAAATAGTTTAATACTACATGGTCTTAAGTCCACTTTTACTACATTATCCTTTTAAGTATTTAACAAAGCTGCTAATGAGGTAACCCATACTTTGGCTCAAGCATCTGATATATCTAAAAATAAGGAAGTAGTAGACGTAGTTTCTTCGTTGTTTTCATCGGAAGTTAAGAAACAGTTTTAAGTTCACTCTACTTTAACTGAACGAGCTTAGCACTTGTGTTTTTTAACAGGGCAAGTTTACACTTATGTTTTTAGAACATATACTTAGTCTATAATAAAGCAGCCGAGTTCAGTTACAGAATGCTTAAATTCCTATTCGTGTAGAGACTGTTATCAAGGCGTGCAGTTTAACGTAAGAAGCAGATCCTTTAACGTGTGTTCTAGAATCAGAGAGTAAAGAATAAAAACTGCAAAATCAGACCTAATATTCTCTCGAAGATGTTAGCGAAACACGTGCAGAGAGTAAAATAAAGAGTTTTGGTTAGTGGTAAAACTGTCTTGTAATTTGAGGGTCATACCAAAGGTCCCAACCATAGGACTTTGAACACTTACTCACTTTTTCTACTTAAACTATTCGAGTTTGAAAAATAATAAATTCTAATAATTAATTTTATATATTAGGTTGGGCGCCAAAACACCTAAAAAGCTACTTACGGACTAAGTTCTTGGATTCCTAACGAGTGCAACACAGTGGGTAAACTCGGTAAGCTGTGACATGAGGCCAACTTGGTTTGCTTCGGATAGTACAGGCCCATAACCAAGCACGTCTCCTCCCGACTAGTCAACCCTCCTAGCGTAATAGCACTCCTACCGGAACTGTTATAGGTGCACTCGGTAATTAAATGATCTCCAGGTAAAATTTTCACTGGCACCCCGAGTTTCCTGTACTCCTGATAATCCGAATCGACGTTATCGTCACTCGCGATCGGAGGGAGCTCGGCGTTACCCCTAATATGCTTAAGAGACACCTGTTTGCCGATTTTATGAGTTTTCATCACCACCGCGAACATGTTAATACCGGAATGCGAGAACGCTTGGCGAGTACACTCGGCCACGCAATGTCCCGAAGAAATCACGCGGTTTTGTCCCGGGGGGATTATGTGGCGCCAGTTGGGGTCCATCCCGATAGAAATCACTCCTGCGTCATGTCTACGTAATTGTGGTGTGTAGAAGAGTCTTAGTCCAGAGCCATCTATGGAGCCCACGTTACTATCCATAGGAACAGTATAGTGTGTGGCCATGAGATAGTACTTGTTGGTCGCTTCCAGAGGGTATCCGGCTTCAGGAGGGAAGCTGAAACCTTCAGAGCCTTTAGCCCAACTAGCCACGACTGTATTGCACATGAAAGGTTGGGTGTGTCCATCGTGGCATTGTTTGCCTGGAGTGTCGGCCATCTCCTTTATTGTGGGATTGTCTTGGCATTCGTAGAGGACTACGTGTTGAAGCCCGTTTGTTCCTGAGACGCTTTGAAGAGGTTCGTACTGCAAACAAAAAACTGGATATTAGTTGTTATTATCATAATAGTTGTAATAAATTTGAGGTCTGGCATATTAGAAAATGTATGCTTTATTAAAACCTGAATTATAGTTTAATTATGCATAACTTAAATGGAGACAATTCAATTGTCCTAATATTTTATTAACTGTTTATATGACTTTCTATGGCTCGTTTATTCATTATATCACTATTAAGATACCATAAATTATTAACAATAACACAATAAAACGTTCACGGATCGATCTTATTCTTTTTCATTCCAGAGAAAAGTTTTATGTCTTTTACCTCCGTCGTACATAGGGCCCTCGAGGGAGATTTCGATCGTTCGAACGACTCTTTCTGCACCTCGAATGTGTGTGACGACCCTTTTAGACTTTTCGAGAGGACAATGCATTGATTGAATTCGCTGCGAAATTGTGTTGTGCTCGCTGTTTGTATGGCTCGCCACTCCGACACGACTCTTTTCTACTTATATTTTTATCGGGAGCTCGTTGAATTTTCATTTTTTTTTCTCTCGCTTTTAGAGTGACTTTGATACTAAAAATTTATAAGGCTCGTATGTCGAATGAACGATGTATCTCAAAGAGTTTCAAGCTGCTGTTTTGTCGAAATATGACGGTTTGCCGGTGGGAAGCATGCAAAAAGTAAAATTTAACGAGGCGATCGTAGTAGAAGGTGAAAAATTGAACTTGTCGCAACTTGAAACTTTAAATTGGTTAGGCGAGAAGAATGGCGGGTGTAAACAAGTTTTGAAAGTCGATTTGAAATGCATAACATACGGGCTACCAATTTTCCTTTACCGTTATTTGTTTTCGTTCTATTGTAAAGTTTTATTTGGGTTTCTTTTAATGAACCATACAATGCAACAAACCTTTGTGTATGTTATAAAAAACGCATTTCGAATTACTATAATTATTTATCATTTGCATCACAGCGTATGTTAATATTGTGCTTTGTGCAATTGTTTATCGGAGTCGATGACTCTCGTTGCTTGGTAAATTGCCATTAATTTCTGCGTTTCGCAGTATCAATTTAAATTATCTTAATTGGTAATTGCTTCTTTGGTGACACTTATTTAACTTACTTGACCTTTTCGGGATTTACGAGAACGATTTTAGATTAAATAGCCATTATATATATTTTTTTAATCTTTATTATTTTTACTAACAAAATATTTTGAGAAAAATTAATTGGTTTTGATCTGTTTCTGAGAGCCTAATATTAATTTTTTAAAGTTGGATATCAGGCACCATCGAACTTATACTACTACTCCTATGACCTTAAATGACTTACTTTTATTAAATAATTAGGGTTGTTTTTTTTTGACTTTTAAAGTAATCATGGCGCTTCTACTGTTTATCCTATAATCCCAAATTACGATGCTATGGATTCTAAATCTTTCAGTCTCAAAATACTTCTAAGTAATTAGAGAAATCTTTTTTAAGAAATTAAGATCCGTATATAAATTTTTCAGAACGTCAAAATTATCATGGTATCAACATATCATCAATATATCAACTACTTTGTCAAAATATTCGCCTTTGAGTAAATTTATTAAAATTTTAATCGTAACCAGTTTAGTTATGCATTTTTCTAATTAAAGTGACCACGAGCCTTTTTATTGGAATAATCTGCGTATTTCAAATTTAATTTCTTAAGCTTTCATTTGTATCTTGATTATGGTTGAACTTCATAGGCGTAAGTTTAATAATTATCTATATTCAGGATAGTCCTTAAAGAAGAGCAAATTATGAGAAAACTTTTTTTTTAAGGTATTTTAAATTCGAAAGTCACCATGGGGAGGATCTCAGATACCCTAAACTGAAAATTAATATAAATAAATAGCTATATAAGCTTTACATGATCTAATTGATGTTACGACATTTCGTCATTCAGCACCCAACATCTATTTTTCTTATTTCTCACCAAACTTGGAATCCCTAACATATTCGTAATCGCGTTAGCTCTAATATCGCAAAAAAATTGTTTAGGGGATCTTAGATATAATTAAAAAGTATTTTTATTTCGAGAAAATAAACAACATTTTGATCGGTTCCTGGAAGATTTTCGCACTAAATACTTAGCAAGTAATTAATAAAGATCTTAAAAGATTTCATTCTTGACCTTCTAAGTCTAAATCTCGTGCAATGTCACCATAAAACTCCTACTGCTAAACGCTGTATCCTAAATTTTAAATCGTTTCAAATAAGTCAAAAAAGTTACTTCAAGATCATTTAATTTATTTACAAAAGTTAATCAGAAAAAATCCAATAACGAAGCCACTATTATTGACTATTTATTCAAATATTTTTAACATTATTGTCGTTTAAGGCATTTCTCAATAATTCAAATTCCTACCCAAAGAGCAAAAAAAGACAACAATTTGGACTGCCTAAACTATTCACTTTTGGAAAAAATCATGAATTTTTTATATAAATGCTTAAGTTATGCATTTAGTGGATACGATTCTGAATTTGTGAAAATTATTTCTGTTATTAAATTTGACTTTTTTACAAGCTTATTTGAAATTATAGCTCTTGAAGGTTGAATCAAAAACTGCAAAAGAATAATGGACTATTGAGAAAACTTAATTTGATAAATATTTTTAAAAAAATTAAAAATTCCGACTATTTGCAACTTATTATGCACATTTGCTCCTCCAAGCATCTCAAGGTATTTGTATTAAAAAAATTTTTAAAATTTTTATCCTATCCAATTTTGTTATACATTTTCATAATCAAAATAATCTTTGTCTTCAAATTTTGAATTGTATCTTAAATATAGTTTAATCTGTTTAAAGCTAAATTTAATTTTATCCATATACAGGTCTGTGGTCTGGTCTATAGTTGCTTATAAGAAAACTGTAGTCAAGAATTTGTTGAAGGTTTGTTACCAAATTTAAAAGTGACCATTGAGATCTCAAGCATCCTAAGTTCTAAAAAATCGGTTAAATTAAGTCGAGGACATATCCTGTGACATTTTTTTATTCTTGGGATTATTTTTCTTTTAATTAGTTTTTTTTATTACCTCTCAAGAAATATGTAACTCATAACATATACTTGGGATATCGCTAGTATCCCAAAGATTTCTTCTTGAGGAAACTTATATAAAACTAGAAATTTCATTGTCCACATAGTTAAAGTTAATATAAAAAAGTATAATTCTGCTCCGACTTCCAGTATTTGTTTTTTGAGAGGATCAAGACCATTTTAATCTATTTCTGAGGTTAAACAAGTAATTTACATAGAAACTTAGATATTTCACTTTCAATCTTCTTTAAGTCTTGTCTAAATCTCTCATAGTATCGCCATTAAACTCTTACTGCTAATCTGTAAATATTATTCATTTAGTTTCAGAAATCCTCCATCTATGCACGTAAGTAAAACTTTTTTCTGGTTATAAAGGTAATTTAATTTTTTTCTAGACATTAGAAGAAAAATACTTATTCAACTACTATTGAGTATTTTAAGCTTAGTATCTCACAAGCTATTTACTTTTGGAACAAATCACGAATTTTTTATATTAATGCATAACTTAAATGGAGACGATCCTTGTTATTATAATTATTTCTGTATTTAAAATTTGAATTTTTACAAAATGATTTATATCTTAAATGTTGTTTGATCTTTTTAAAACTACCAAAAACTTAAAAAAAAAAACATTGGCTTTTTGAGAAAATTAATTAATTATAAGATGCAAAATCTCGTCTATACAGTTGTTTTATATACAACTTATTCGGTACATTACTTTTACTACAAAGGTACCTAGCCAAATATTAAATAATTTAAGTTTTTTTAATAAAATATAATGGTAGACATCAAATATCGTTTTTATTGGCCCTCCTCTTATAAATTTCTTCCTTTAACGCTTTTTCAAAACCCATTTATCAAAGTTAAAACTTAAGAACTTATCTTTTGCCAGAAGTCGAACGTCAAAACTTTAAATTGAAAAAAGCGTCCTTCCGGCAGAACTTGAAAGTTTCATGACGATTCTGACGTTTTAACTTGTTCAAAAGTTGCTCGTTGCAGATGTTTTATATATTATTTTTTAACACGAATACGCTCGAATGATGCCCGTTACGCACAATACACAAAATCAATTAAGCGTTTTAATTTAGTCCCGAGCGGCAAAAAAGCTCGTGCAATGTTTATCCAAATTAAAACAAGAGAAGGCCAATTCCGTTACCACAAAAACGAGCCCTGTTCTGAAGAGCGACCGCAACAATGATGATGATGATGATGATACACATTAAATTATTTTTATGTTCATCAGTTTTTGTATATTTTGTTTTCGGCCTGGACCAATTATGCAAATACACCGGCATGGAGATATGAGAGCCGCTTCGTTATTTCGAAAACTTCACCCCGTAGGCTCGCTCTCACCCTCGGAAATCAAAATTCATGTAATTTCACGTTTCTTTGTCATTTAAATTCGCAAAATGATTTTGCAAATTGATTTTTCGTCCCGCTACGTATGCGTTCCCGTGCCAAGATTGACAACAGGGGAGAGCAAAAAAAAACGTATCTGAATACGCGACGTTTTCTCGAAAAGGTTGAGATATTTATATGCGAGAAGAAAGCGAAGAAGAGAAAAATTATGATTTTTTTTGTGTCGAAAAGGCACGCCTTCCATTTAAATTTGACGAGAATGATTGAAGGTAAGGGGAAACCGCCTGAGTCCAATTGATAAGATTGATAAACGTGATTTTTAAAAATTATTTTTAGCAAACTTGACATCATCTACTGCCGAAATTAGGCATAACTTAAAGGGATACGACTATCCACCTTTTTACTTTGATGCTCGATATAAAATTTAATAACAAGAAATTTCAGTCTTTTCAACTCTCTTGTGCCCTTCCAAACTCCACCCCTAAAAAAATTAATCAACTTACCCTTATCAAATGATGCTTCTTATTAATGATAGATGGAATCTTAAACACTCGACACCAAACCAGGGTATCCCCAGGGATACTGGGCGGCTCAACAGCGGGATTCCTCATTTCCCACACATGCACCGGCTCTTCGGGACTGGGCGCATCTTGATCTGCGCGTTGCACCAAAAAGAGCGATTGCGCACCTCTGTTTGCCAACTCGTGACGTGGCAAAGACTTCGGGCCAACCGCGCCACCTGCCGGCTCGTCTTTGTGGAAAGCCCACACTATTCGCATTGTATCGTTCTGCAATAAATAAATAAAAAAAATTAGTAAACGTTTTTCGTAAAATATTGCTTAAATCAACAAGCTTTTTCTTGATAAAAATCTATCGAGGTTCTCGTTTAAAAGTCAAAAAAAGGAAGAAAATCCTCAATTCGTTGCCGTATTTTACATTTCAAACTACCCCCGAAAGCAAAGCCTTTAGAAAAGCAGCAGGCCAAATCTGACAAGTTAATGAGGACTTTAAAAGCTGAAACATATGGTTTTAAGCTTCACGGAATCCCTTTTATAAGGGTTGGGCCTGCCAAAAGCTCTTGGCTTATCGGGGCTCGATCTGTAATCACTTTTAAGGGATTTTTGACCGACAGCCAGGTTAAAATCGTCGATAATTTTACATTTTGTGACTGGCTTACTGAGAAATGTTTTTCGCACATTTTGCAATTTATTTTATAAAGTAAATTTCGCTTATTAATTCATTTAAATCAGGCAAACCAGATATTTACGAGTATTCTTTAATTTTTTAAATAATTTATTATTTATATAATTTTTGTAAGTAAGGAGGTTTTGACATTAGTATTGTTTATTTATTTTATTTACAACACTTTATGGAAAAAAATGCATTCTTTGAGTGACACAAAAAAAATAACACTACATAAGTTAAATAACTAAAACCTAAAGGTAATTAATTTGCTTTAATTTTTTCCACACACTATGTTTTACGTCTTTGTTTTTTCAGACAAGACAGGAATAAATTTTCTGTTAAAAGAGCTCCAGGGCCTTACTACCATCTTTAGTCGCACTAAAATCACTCAAAACAATTCTAAGGTCAGACCTCTCAAAATTATAAAAATTGCTATTAACTTAATAAACATGGCATTATATGAGTAAAGGAGGATGAGCTGCTTAATTATCAACTAGAGAATTAGAGCAACCTCCTACTGTTCAGAGCCTAAAGTCAAATGAAATGATAAGATCTAAATTTAATTGTTTTTTTCTGAATCAATTAATTGCTATCTATCAAAAAGTTCCAACAAGTGAATAAACTGATTTAGTCTACAAGAAAAATTAACTTAATGCGATATATACTCAGGGATATATAACGTAGATAAATATTTAAAAATACTTTCATTTACCTGAGAGTTGAATCAGAGAATGTATATAGTAAAATGATAAACAAGATAGAGAACTCGAAAATCAATTATAATCCACTTATCTCGACAAGATATGTAATATTTTGAGATTCTGCTTTAAATTTATTGATAATGTTTGCTTTACGGCCAAAACAACACCACCATCTCTCTTCTCTCTCATCTCTGCATAGTTCCGAGAAGAAAAATTATTCAACCACGTTTTTGATATCGCAACAATATCAAAATCCGTCGAATTTTAAATTGCTATGTTTAGGAGTACTTTGAAGCTATTATATATGCATAACTTAAATGTATATGAAGGAAATTGTTTTAGTTTTAAATGCAAATTTGGTAAAAAATTGTGTATAATAATATTAATAATTACTGACTTTTTCTTTGTCCCTAAAATAAATAAAATATAAACATTTATCAAAGTCAGGATGAGATCTAAGATAGTTACTCCATCTAATAATTAAGCTAAATTGAATGCACATTTGAATGTAAGTAAAGGTGAAATTATATACATATATACTAAAAATTAATTGAAATCTTTTACCTTAAATATTGGTTCTCTTGCGACTTTACTGTAGGTGGTAATGAATTATATACTTTTGGCTCAATATAGTTAAAAGAGCCTTAAAATTTTATCGATCTGTGCTTAGGACTAGCAAAAGTATGACTGTTCCGAGTATCTCTATCATGAACCCTAAAGTTTAATGTTAGCTTATTGCGTAAGTATACCGGCTTGCCGAACATTATCACTTTTTATACAAGCTTAGCCAACTTTAAGTTAATCCGTTAATATAGGGACTAATGTATCTCAAATCTAAGGTCAGTGTCTAACAAAGTTTATACATTTTGTTCATAATTACTAAAAGACAAACATGAACCATCTATAGGTATTTCCATCGAATCAAAAAAAAATCTCCAATTACTAGCAGCTCGTACCTAAAGCAGAGTTTAAAAAGAATTTGTGACCTATACATAAATTATATATAGTAGAAAAATCTAAATTTATAGCTTGTACAGGCTTGTTGATATCAATTGAATTAAACGAAGTATAAATTTCGGTAGCATTAGCAAACTGGTGTTAATGACAAATACGAAGATGTTTATTAAAATCATGTTTATATTAAGAAAAAAGTAATGCTCCAAGAACACTATCCTCTAAAATTGCCTGTGATAATTTCAAATATTCAGAACAAGCAGAATTTGTTCTCATGGTTGACGCATTCTAATAAATAATGCTGCTTCTAACGCTAGATTTATGCAGTTCAAAATATTTTAGTTTAATAGCTTATTAATTAAACGGAGTGATTCAAGGTATCAAATGGACCACTAAAGTCTAGCAGCACCAATACCGTTGTCTATCTTTTATCAAGACCCTTGAAAATATCGTCACAAACTTGAGGGAGATTTGTAATGTTACTGTGATTTGTACGAATCTCTAACTCTGTTATTGAAAGCAATTGCCTAATTAAGCACAATTCATTAAGTTGCACCAAACTTAATTTAAATAGTACGTCAATGCAGTTGCAGTGCTAATTTTAGGAGCCGGACTTACTTTAGCTTGCTTCCAAGCCTCTGTAAAAATAGCAAACTTAATATAATAATTTATTAAAAATGGAGTAATAGAAGGAGTCACAAGATTATTTGTTCTTATATTAATAGAATCAGAAACCATAGTATTACTTTGAATTTGAGAAATTATTTTATTTATCTGATACTGAAATACTTGTTTAATTTTAAATTGACTTTCAACATCTAAATAAATTTTATTTGACTGCAAGATGTCCAATATTTAGATTTCAGAGGCAGACGTTATTTTGAGTACTTTATCGACAAAAAATTATTAAACTCCGAGTGTGTATGATCTATCCATGTATACTTTGGCTAGAATTAGAAGTGGTATTAATATTTATAGATTTCAATGTTTCTTTCAGAAAACTTTTAGATCAATTTGTAACTTTTGTTAAAGAAATATGCGTTTTTCGTTTCTCACTGTGGATTTCAAGGTTGTTTATACTCCCTAAATACGGCAGCAGTATATAGATTTTTATATGTGGAAAGAGCCTTCCAGATTTATTCATATGAGGTATATGTATACTTTATTTCATTTAAAATAACTTATTGGAAATCGTATGTATTTAAGTTATGCTTTAATTTTACCCTCGACGACTTATGAAAAATAATTTATAACCGCAATAAACTTCTAAAATTAATATTAATTTACATAAAACCTCACTTATATTTTTTCTTTTAATACATATAAATCTTGGAAATGTCTTATTTACTTCCAAAGGTGCATTACTCAAAATATCCATTATGCCGACAAATTGTTGTAAAATATTTCCTTATTTTCCAGGCGACTTAATCTCGACCCCAGTACTCCCCACTAAATATTTTCCAACAGCCGGAAAAAACATTGCGTGTAAGCGATTAATTACGTCTGACCAAAGCCCGGCGTGGTTCAAAGCCTTATGCACACGCGAAATTAATTTTTCCTTTTTATCCCCGACGAAAAAGCAACGGTACCTACATACGATTTTTTTCGGTAATACAGACGTTCAACCGACTTTTTTACGAAACATCATCGAGGGGTCAGTTATCGGTTTATCACCATCAACGCTCGAATGTAGGTCAGGTGCGAATGTAGGTTAGGTTCGAACTTCATCGTGCCTTATCTGCGGTATGAAGAATGCGAAAAAAAAAAACAAAAGCAGGAACGCCTAAAGAATACGCGCGTGGGCGACCCATCGCGATATCGCCGCCATATTAAAAATTAATAACAGGCTCTCTTATTATTATTATTATTTTTTTTTGTTCGGCTAAAGGAGGTTCGATAAATTGAATATTGCGGGGTGTAGTATCGGCCCCGTGATCTACAGTTTCATTATTTAAGCCTATAATTATTTCTGTTTCACTTCGTTTCATCTACCTACGTAAATGGGTATTTATACAATACATAAAGTATGTAAAAATGCAACACTTTTAATTATTTGCTCCTCGCCTAGGCCTTGTTTGATTCTCTTTTAATACAATATTTTTCGTACCGAATATATGTATTTCACAATAAATTTAAACTTGTGCATTAACTGACTTATATTAAATCTGTATATTGCACAGAGAGAGCAATGGACTTTTGGGTCTGCCTTGCCCCAAACACAAGCAAAGGATGTTATAAAGTTTTTAAAGGCAATGATATAATGAGTTGTACATGCAAAATAATGTATGCTTATAAACTAAGCAAGTAGGTTTTTCTTAACCAAGAAGAATTTAATCAAATAACAGATGCTAAGTTGTGGCCCGAGAGAGTAAGATTTAACCTTCTCCTACTCAGAAGCAAAATAGGTGCATTAGAGGCAAAAATTAAAAATGTTGAAGTCTTTTAAAGTACTAAATGCTGGCTAGCAAAGAAGGAAATTTAAGCGCTATCCATTATAAGCTAACTAGCTTCCTCTGAAACCTAACTGTTTCAGAATCGACGTTTATGTAAAAAATTAATTAGCTTTAATATTCTATGTGAAGAAGCTACGTATCATAGCCCCTCTGACCATTTTGACATCATTTTAGAGTCCCTGGACAGAGTACTAAGCACACTTAACCCACTCAAGCAAATTCTTGTTACTGGGGATTTTAATATTGATTTTATGACTAAAAATACATCTGCCCATAAGCTTCAATAAGCTTTTAAGGGTTTTAATTTGGTTAAAGCTATATTATCTACTCCAAGTAGAGGTAATAACTACATTGGCAATGTCTTTTTGGATCCTGAAATTTTGTATGGAGATTCCGTAACTACATGCATTAGATACCTATTTTAGCGTTTCCAAAAAATATAAAGAATTTTGAAAAAAAAAAATATTTCGGAAAAATAAAAAATTCAATTCCTATCTATAACTCAAAAATTAGTAGGCATTTGAAATTTTATATGAAAATTGTTTTTAACTCATTAGATAACTATGTCAGCGTTTCCCAAAAAAAATAAAAATCTTAAGAAAAACAAATGGTTTTTTGTTAAAATTCTTAAAAATTTTGATTTTTTGAAAAATCTTTTTTTTTAATGAATTTTATAAAACACTTCCCAAAATTCAATTTTTTTATCAATTTTTTCTATTAGTGTCTCTTTACATAATAATAGAACGTTTTGTCTTTTGCCAACTGTCATCAACTTCTGTTGGGCGCCACACTATCGCATTCAATTTTAAATCTATTTAATCTGTGCTACAACTACGTAAAAATCCTCTATCCATCCCTCTTTTTTACATAAAAATTACCCGAAAAAATTAAAATATAATAAAGGACAAGCAAATATACATTTGCCATCAACCAAACTTACTATTTAACGAGCATCAAGCAAGGTTATTGATATACCGGGGCTCAACGAGATGATCAGAAAGCAAAGCAAAAAACTGTAGTACAACCAATTTGGAATTTTGAAAGAAAAAAATAAGAATGTAGCATTGCTTTTTTGACAGATTCCCTCTTTCTTTGAATGATAAATGAGTAAAAACGGTTAATTTTATTAAAATTAATAATGCTATAGTCTATTTTAAATAGGTAGAAAGTAATAAAACCTTATTAAGTATGCCAAAGGGGTACATAGTGGTGGAAAATGTTAGGTTTGTGTTTCAAAAAAAGACTGTAGGCTTGTTTTTAACCGAGGCTTGTTTCACCCATAACTCAAAAAGGTTAAGATCTATTTTATACCGGGTTATCTAGGAGAGAATAGAGGGCTTGTTTCTGATAATGACACATTTATAGATTTTAAGTTTAGTAAGTTTGCGGGCATTCTTTAATCGTGTCTTTAAAAAAGTCTGTAAGACAGCGTGATCAGACCAAGTTGGGCGGATAACATGATTCTCAAATGAACTGGAAACAATAAGAGAACATGAGTGAACATTACATACTACTCACAACTGATAAAAACTTACAAATACTAAATGATTTTAAAAAACTTTATAAAAATTATATAAAAAATGTGAAAATTAATTCTAATAACAGAGTATTCTTGGGCTTGAATGGTGGCAATATTAAGATGATAAATATTATTTTAAGCCCTCTTACTAAATAAATCAATGCTTAAAAGAGAAAACATTCCCAGCAGTTCTAAAAATGGCCATTATGATACGCACAATTAAAAAGCGGGAATTGCCGATCCACAATTCTTGACATTCTTCACCCGTGTATGTAATTTAGTACTGTTGTATTTTGCGACTTAAGTAAGGCGTTTGATTGTGGGGTCCATGGGATACGCCTGAAAAAATTGCAGAGGTACGATTTCTGCCCACAGAGTGTCAAGTTGATCCAGTCCAAAAATAAGAAAATTCAATTAAGAAATATATTTTATAGTAGTGAAGATTATCTGAAATTTTAATTTTAATCTTCATGTGTGTTTTTATTTTTTTTAATTTGTATGTAACTAAAACATAAGTTTTCTGTAATAAAACTATTTTTTTCTCTTTTATCCTTGACATATTTTAGGCCATTAGCAAGTTTACATCAATAAATAAATTTTAATTTAAAAAAGAATGACTAAATTTCCATTCAGAGGTTGCCATATATTTTATCTTGACAACTAGGAATAATATTCATTTAGGTTATGCATTTAGTTTTTTACTACTTTTTTCTCGTATTAGCGCTTTATTTAAAATATTTAATTTTATTTATTTAAAGCACTTTCCATTTCTTGATATTTTAATAAAAAAATATTTATTAATTATAAAATTTTGAAACTAGAATTTACCATCTAATAAATAATCATCTAATAATGATGAAGAAAGCAATGGTAAAAAAAAGTTTATATGATCGTGCAAATATTATTTGTAATAATTAAGATTCAACAACTGAAAAAGATTTTATAAAAAACGTTTTAATTCGAAACAATTAAGAAGAAGAATTTTAAGAAAATTACTTTAAATACGTATAAAATGAAATCAACCATTTTTGCCACAAATTTTATTTTACCATTTATTTCTGGTGTGATAAGATTAAAAAAATTAACATAAGAACTATTTAAAATCGCAAAATATATTACGATAATAATTAACAAAAACTAAACCTTACAATGAAAACAAATTAAATAAAAGTGTAATATATAAATTTTTTTAAATTTGTGTTAAATTTTACATTGGTGTAATCTACAGATTATTCCCACAAAGAATTATCAAACAAAAATCTTACATAAGACATAGTGATTTCCAAAAATTATAGAATCTGCATTTAAAAATAACCATGAAATAAACTGGGATGCTTAATTTTAGCAAGGCAATAAATATAAAAATAATTAATTAAATTAAAGAAAAGTGTATTTATAATATTAAATCAAGATAAATGCATAGGCACTTGTTCGGTTGATTTTAATAATACATCAATTTCTTTGTTAAAGAAAGAGGTACAACAAGACATTCTTAAACTTAATTGATAATTGGAAATGTTGTTTATATTATTAAGTTATAAAAGAGTCCAACTCTTTAACTATTCAAAAAGTAAACTTTATATTTTCTTTAGCAATTTTTAAAACAGTTTATCAAAGTCAAACAAGTGACAATTGTAAAGAAGATCTTTGATAATTAATAATTGTTTTTTTTGCGTAACAAACCAGCATCTGTGAGGCAAATTTTCTATAAATTAATGAATTGTTAACGATATTACCAATACTCGTCATTTTTATTGCCATTTATAACTTTTTTTAGATTATACATTTAAGTTATGCATTTTGAGTACTAAAATGACTTTGTTTAACTGTTTAATATCTTAAAAATAAATATTTTCGATCTCATTATGTCAAAAACAATTTGAAAAAATCCAAAATAAAGCAATGAAACTGATCTTAAGTTACAATCGTTATACACCTGTTTTATCTATGTTATGTATCCTAGGTATGATGTTTGTTATTAAAAAAGTAAATATATTGTCTAATTGTTTATGTTTTAATTGAAACAAAGAGTTGAGTCGTGCATACTTCATCCTGATTAACAGATATAATACGACCTAAGTGCTAAACTTAATTCAACGTCTCTTTTAAACTATAATAATTATTTTTTTTTGTTATTCGACTTGCTCCACATAAGGGTTGTGACCTGACTTCTTGACAGGGTATTTTTAAAATACCGGAAAATACTGAGGCTGTCCATGGAATATCCGTGGACCTAGAAAACATGTGTATGCTAAATAAACATACATTATGATTTACAAAAAAACCCGGGAAAACTAATTCTGTATACCAAAATAAGCGCTAAAACGATTGCTTATATTCTGAAACAAAAAAATATATTTTACGTAATTCTTGTTATCATTCTGAAACAAAACCTATTTTTTATTACTCACATTACACCTTAAATAAATTCTATAGCCATAATAAATTCCTTAAAAGGCTCTTAAAAACCTTTTATCCCTCACGGTCCGCCAAAGATAGGCCAAAGCCCATAGAGAGAAACCCGAGCCAATTCAACGTAACCAAATCGCAGAGAATAAAATATTCCGGGTCACCTCCCATTCTATTTCGGCTAATATCTCAAACTCAACATCATAATTCATCATTAAAACCCCCGACAAGATTACCGTCGAAAGATAAATGCCTCGAAAGTTGAGGCCTGTCGGATCCTATTCGAGAAATGGGGCGAGCTATTAGCGAAATATGGAAAGCCCCTACTAAAAGGGTCAAACACTTTAAAATATTTTTCCGTCACAAAGTCGATTCGATAAATGGGCTAAAACAACTAGTGTCTGAACGAATGACTTGACGCTTTTGATGTGGAAAGAAAACCATTAAAAATTTATGATGAACAAAATAGAATACGCCTTGTTGCTGGTATAACTTTAATATATCTCCATTATTATTTAAAAGAAGCGATATTTACATAATCAAGGTTCATTTGTATGCGCGTAGAAAACAAATCTCCCAAACATCTGCCCATTTGTTTAGGACTAATCACAATTTATCGATTGTAAATCGTTGAGGTAACAGCGATTTTAACTACTATTGGAATAAATTTTTTATGTTTTGGGGGCATTTACGACTTTTGTTTGAATATTAATTTTTTTTTAATGTTATGTTTGTTTAGGTAATAAAATCTGTTTGATTTGAAATATTAACGAGTTCTTAGTGGATTTCTTCTTAAAACTACTCTACATTTGTGACATAATAAAATACAAATTATTATATCTTTAAAAGTCATTCAGTATTTACCTATGAAGTTATCAGTATAATTATTTCCGTTAATCAGTACACACTTCCTGATGGAAAGGATAAAATAGTCCCTGGCCTCTAATTCTCCCTGGTTGAATAATTTAAAAAGCACTTGTTTAAAAAGTGAGATATTAGATACAGAAGTTTTACGGTTAATATATTAGTCCAATAAATTCGTCATTGTATCCATTTATGTTATGCATTTTGTTACTTGATATGAATTTATTAAATTCTTCTGAATTAGCTTTTAATTCGAAGTAGTAATTATATTGATTTATTTATTTAAAATTAATTAAGATATTAAGCATTTACTTTAATATATTAAGCAAATTTAATTTAAAAGCTAAATTAATTTTTATAAAATTTTGAAAAGTATATGACTTGTTGACTTTTTCAAGTGGTTCATTGTCTTTAAAGGACTTTTCTATAGGATTTTTTAGGACTTCGAGAGAATCTTTTGTGTTATAACCTGGTCGAAGCTCAGCCTATTCAAATCTCAACTATCTATTTTTTCCTTTCAGATAATTGAGGAAAAGTATGTTTTTTCTCTACAACTCTCTAAAATAAATCAACCAATTTTTTATTGGAAGTATACCAGACATGACAACAACTGCCTGGACGAGGTTTCAAATAATAATAATAGTAATAGTAATTATAATCAAAATATTCAACTAATATATTTTCATTTAGCTCGGTAATATTCACATTTAATGCTGGTGTAGTTCTTTGTTTTGTTAAGTGTTCCTCAATACCATTTCAAAAGGTGTCTGCATTATTGGACGTAATAAATTTTTTACCGAGAAAATGTTGACAATTTAAGTATTATTGATACATAAATATTTGTTTCAGTTTCATCCATTTTTATAAGATCGCTTCAATAGTTCATAAAATTCTATTAATTTATTTTTTCAAAATAACTGTTAATTTTGAGAATAAATGTCCTGTTTTCAAGGAATTAAAAATATTGTTTAGTTTTGTTGTTTGCTATTTTTTCTACTAGATATTTGACTATGTTTTCCAGAGACTAAAAACATTTCTTTATATTTTTTAGGTATTTTAATTATCTGGCATACATAAATGAAATAAGAAGTAAAACAATAGATAAAGAAGCTTCACTATTAATATATTCCAATAAATTATTCATAGTTATTTGGTTATTTACTATGATTTTATTACATTTTTCCAAATTAATCTTTAATTTAAAATAGAT
The DNA here is from genome assembly GCF_022605725.1 of Anthonomus grandis grandis. NCBI lineage: Eukaryota > Metazoa > Arthropoda > Insecta > Coleoptera > Curculionidae > Anthonomus > Anthonomus grandis. Next base: position 22,270,292 of record NC_065554.1, on the reverse strand, counting down.
ATATTATTCATTTATTTAAATTGTATTATTGAGAAAATGTCAAAAATCATTAATAAACACAATTTCGTTGTAGGTATTTTGGACAAAACCTCTATGTTTAAATAAATAGACAAGCGTCGAATCCACTTTAGTTATGCATTTTTTCAAAATAAATTAATAAACTTTGATAATAATCATTTACTTCTTAGTAATTGTTAGATTTATCTTAAATTAAAATTATTTTATAAAGGCTATAAAGGTAATTTATATACTATTATAGGTAAATATATACCTATATTTTGTATTTTTTTAAAATCATGCTTACTCAAAAATATGCCTCTAATCAAAGTTTATGACCTTGGAAACCACTTACAAAATTTTGCGATTTATTGACACTGAAGACACAAGAAGCATTTGTATTAATTTCATAAATTTATATTTACTTATTTGCATTAAACCACCTTACAAGTAATAAACCTAAATATAATGTAGATAAATACTAAAAATTGTACAGACAATAACTACGTTACAGTTTAAATGATTGTATTAAGAAAAAAGACGATACTACAAGACGTGAGCTACAAAATAAAATACAAACTCAAATTAAATACTAAAATTTAGTTTACGTGTTTAAAAAATGTTTTTTAGGAATTGAAAATATTTTTTTTATTTTGGTTTTCCAGACTTTTCTTCAGATTTATTATTAATAATAAAAAAAAATTATAAAAGTTATAATTTTTCGTATTTTGACCATGGAATCATTTTTTATATCTTCTATGCATTTGACTTTACGTAAATGTTTTTTTACTTATTTTAAGCATTTTAGTCACTTGCATATGTATAAAAAATAAAAGGGGGAACATAAATTACATAGCAAAAATAAAATTATGCATTCTAACAATTATTTGCAAAAACATTATTTCTTAGTTTTTTTTACTTATTCTATTAAATTTTTCATGTAAAATATACGGTATATAATAAATAATATAAAAAAATTTGTTTTCCCTTGATTTTAGATTTATTTTTGGATGAATGGAAAGAGGCCTTCAGGTTGAGTCGGTATATACGCATCTTTCTAAAGCCTTTGACCGCATCAATTATGTGAAACTTTATGGTAAGCTTGATGCATTGCCAATTATAATTAAAAAAAATACATCAGAATCTGTAAAGGTACTTGGCTTTGCTTACAGGTTCTTAAGTGATTGTTTTCTTGAATTACCTGTTGTTTTATCCCCTTTATATGGGAGTCTAGAATAAAATGTAAAAAGTAGTTATCGAACAGAGTAATATGAATATGTACGGATTAATAGCAGTTAATGAAGCGGAGAGAGTTTAAATTCATATGTGCATTTTTCATCGAATTATCAATGCTGTTATTAATTATTGACCTTTCATTAGGTTGAGGATCTCTTCTGGAAATAAAGAATCCGAGAGTTTCTTTGTTCTCTCGCCTATAACTAATTATAGCATTATTATATGGTATAATTAAAGTCGATACGGTGTCTACTTAACCTATTTTTTCACTGCTAACACTTAATAAATTAATTTCTTTCATTCCATAGAAAAGAACCCCTTCTGAAATACACTGTATAAGTTTTAAAAGTCATCTAAGTTACCCTGATTTATAATGATCTCTAAAGTTAATTCGTATTGACCCGGTTTTCGAAGCGAACTTGCAAATTAACATATCATATTTGGCCGGATTCGCGGGTCGAATGGAAAAACGCCGCTTCGTAATCGCTTCTAAGTTCCCACGAATAATAATTATTGCATAATACGGTCATACCGTTATCGGCATTTTATTCCGTCAATTAGAGGTGCGCTCAGGTTGGGTTTGCGCATCCTGTCTAATTATTTCGTTATGTCGCCAATGAAAACGTCGACCTTTAATCTAGGCGACTAGTACGAGGGACAAAAAAAATTTCTATTCCTAAATCGAACCAAACTTTCTCATTTAACCATTTTATAATTAATGCCTCCCATCGCTTTTTTTTCGGGCTCACTAATTTGGGCGAGAGCAATTAACGGAATAGTTAAATGTAAGGTCGGCTATTAAAGTAAGGCCGCGTAGAAGTGAATCGTTCGTTTCGGTCATAAATCACGAAATTGACGTGAAGAATTCGACGAAGTTTCCCCGCGTCGTTTGTCAAATATGTCGAACTCTTTTTTCTTGGGTGTAGTGATGGGGTGGTTTTGGAAGTTCATACCGGTTTAAAAAAATAATTAATTTATGGGTTGTGAGGCCACAAGGAAAATGATTTTAGGGGCTTAAAACAAGTGTTTTATGAATTTTAAGTTACGTATCTGTTGTTTTTTTCCATTGTTTCGATATTTTAAGGTGAACATAGGATGGCGTATCTAGAAAGAGTATTTAAACTTTACGGTGATACTATCATTTATATCAAAGTTTAAAATATAAACCTAAAATTAATAATCAAATATTGTTTAAAGGTTGCCGAATATTTTAAACTTAATGCAAGGATCTATCAAAAATGATATATTTTTTAAATTTAAAAGTTATTGTTTTTAGTAAATTTAAAATTGATAATTTTTTAAGTATATTCTTTAAAGTAATTTTTGTCTCAAAAATTTATTATGTCACAAATTTTCTAAATACTATATTTTTCAGGTATTTGACATAATTCGTTTAGTATCTAGGTAATGTAGATACTAAACAAATTTAGTATAGAAAGAGTTTAGTATCTATGTAATGTTTTTTTTTTTGGTTTAATGCATTGTAAAATTCTTTATATTTTAGGTATTTAAACCAAAAATTTGTTTCATTCCAGGCACAATTTCTTACGTTTTGAGTAATAAAAACATCAGGATATTCACTTGTCTCTAAGAGACAAAGTCTTATGTTTATTATAGGCGCTTCTAGAATAAAAATTCCTACATCGTGACCTTAGGTTAATTGATTTTAGTAATTTCTTCAAAACATGCTAAAAAGGTATGCGTCTAAATATCCCCATTAATCAATAATTTCTAAATTTTGACTACCAGAACACAATATATTTAACTGTTTATGAGAGACAACGTCTTTCGTTTCTTACAGAATTTTATGGAATCAGATCAAATCAACCAGGGTAAAATTAATTTAATATTTAAAATACGTTCGGTTCCGAAAAAGGTTTTTTTGAGGATAATTTTTTAAGACAAGCATGATTTTTTATCCTCTTAGTATCACATTGTTTCTAGAATTTAAACTACTGTTTTAATTAAACTACTTGTTTTATACTGTATTAAATGGATTCATTGCGGATTTACTGAGACTGAAGAAAAAATAAGGTAAAATAAAAGCCTTTATCTCCTTATCGTCTTATATCCTTTGTCTTACTTAATCATGATACAAATTTAATATATTTGGACCTCTGATATTTGGAGTATTATGTTTTTTTTTTTGCATTGAGTAAGATATAATTGTTAAATGTCTAGCTGGGTTTTGAAAGTAATTTTTTTTCTTTCATGCATTGAAAAAATTCTTTATATTTTATTTTTATATTCTATATATTTTTATTACTTGTAATCTATTGACGTTTTAAGAATTAAATATTTCTTTATGATTTTTGAGGATTTAGAATTACGTTTTTACAATTTTTTAACATTGAAACGTAATTTTTATATTATTCTAGGAAATTGAAACTTTTTCCATTGTTTACGTTTTTATAAGAAACTTTGTTTGCTTTTTGTAACGATATTTTTACGCATTTTCTATTATGTTTAATAAGTCAAAGTCTAGAAGGTAATTAACCAAAAGGTAACGTAATTTTTATGATATTTAGGCAGTTTAAATTATGGACCTGAATAGTTTTAAATCACGGACTAGACAAATATAAAATTAAAATTTAATTGCCTTTGCAAAATAATAATTATGTTGCATAGAATGGAAAATTTTCAATTCTTCATCAATGGATAATCCATGGAAAAGTGGGACAGATTCTTTGAAATATTCCTCTTTTATAACTCTCTGTTCCTGTGGCCATTTAGTGCAAGATTATTTTTTTTATAATTTATGGTTACATTAATAAATCTTGTATGATTACAACATGATATTTCTTAATTCGAAATTTTATAATATATAAATAAATGAATAGTTGAGAGAGTTTAGCAAAAGGGGCATAAAGTATATTTAAGTTATGCCTGACAATTGAAAAGATAAACATATTTTATTTTAAAATGCTGCTGTATATCCTTGTTCGTTTTTTTTAACCAGTATATATTTCTTTATTTTTTAGCGTTTAATTTTTTAAAATCCTTTAAATTTATGTACTTTATATATGTCTATTTATATTAGCCCTATATTTTATATTGATAGGCTGTTATCCTATTAATTTTATCTAAGTACTACCTATGCATTTATATATTTCTAGCCTAATGATGATGCGAACTATGCGTCAAATTATTGAATTATATAATTTTTAATATTTGATGGTATTTGTTTTTGTTTAGAATCTTCCCATTTTATTATTTTGCTTTATATTTTAAATATTTCCTTTCTAATAAGCTCTTGTTATTTATAGATTTTAGAAGGTTATTATAACAGATTATTTTAACATGAGCGTCATGTCCATTTAAGTTATGCATGACAAGTGTGTTATTGGGAACCTTGGGTCAAAAAGCGGATAAGTTTCAAAGGAAAAAATGGATATTATAATCAGTCAGAGTCATTTTCATCTCGTGTCTCTGAAGTACAATTTTCACGAAAAACATCACTTCTTAAGGTATCATAAAATAGCATGGCAAATTTTGATACATAGTCTGTAGTCAATTGAACAACGGAGCATTTTAACAATTTGGCAGGATAAATTAATCAAGTACTAATATCCGAGTAAATCGCAAACTTTAAAAGTATATTTGAAGATTCGATAAGTAGAAATGGCAAATTTTACTTTATTATCTATTCTGAAAACTGTAAGAGAAAATGACTTAATATTAAAACCAAAATCGTAAATCATGTTCTGAGGTACACTCAGGATCACAAATCTTACAGCGGAGGTTTTAACTAGTTTTTTATATCCGAAGAGTAAATAAATGCCCTCCATTAATTTTATTTACTTGATGCAAAAACGGGATAAGCCATTGTGACTTACTTCATACTTGCAACAAATTATTAAAAGAGATAAGTCAAAAGTCAAAGTCAAAAGTTCTTTCAACTTCGTTGTTTGTGAAGATTTTCGTCCAATGATAGTATATGCTTTGGGGAAATCCAGGAGACCTACAACTCACTTTTAAAAAAATAGCGACTTATCCTCTGCTTCTACTATGGGCCTCAATTATACATACATTCTCTTTAGGTTAAAATTTAGATCTATTAGATTCGTCGTTTAAAAACAAAAATAATTATTTGTTTAATCGGCTATGTATAATACTACGAATTTAGTTATTGTGTAAATTTAGGACATCAATTGACAGACATTTTAAATAATTCCTTTGAGTAAGAGAATGAGTTCGAAAAATGGAACTTTCTTCCTCAGTGTTTGTCTATGATTACATCCCTTGTTTGCATATTTTTCTAGTTTCTTTTATCCAATCATATTCTCTTTGACTATTAAACAAAACTTCATAATTTTAAACTAGAAAAACGTTTTAAGGAAAACTTAACATTTTTATAAAATTTTATTTCTTACCTAAAAAGAATAAATCCAAGAGCAAACTAGTTCCCACATAATTGAAAATCAACTCGAGCTTGCTCGCACAAGGCGGTTTGACCGGTCCGGGTATAATTGGTTTTCTATTTACCGGTATATCGAAACACATATTCCCTCTTGTCAAAGCGATCTGCCGATTCCCGAGTAATTACTTTCTCGTCCCCCATAAAAAATACTTATTAATGCATTTATATGAGCTAAGACACCTTCGTTAGTCACTCGCATTAATGAGAGAGATTTATATTTTGATCTCTTCCTTCCTCGTTCGTGTTCCCACAGAGAGTGCTACATGTTTTACTCTGTTTCGGAATTCTGTATTAATTAATATATTTTAATTAGATGCGTATATTGCGGGTAATGTAAGATCCTTATCAATAAAAAAGAATGTGTCTGCTGTAGCTGTAATTCCATTTTTCTCATTCTCGTTCTACGATATCAATGTCCAACCGAAAGTGTCGCTAAGATTGAACAACTCCCCGGCTTGTGTCAAGGGGCCAACGACGCTATTTAAATTCAATCGCATGTAAAACGTCTTAAATCTCAAAGACAACGGGTCGACGAGAACAACTGGAACACGAGAACGATTTTTTTTAGGTCCGCTTCTTTCGCTAGGGCCATTTACATAAATACTGCGTTATTTATACTCGCTGCTGCCGCCATCTCGAGGGGCAGGGTTGTAGTTAATTATTCAACGGGTAACGTTAGTTATACGGGATCTCGGGGCTTAGAAAGTCCCTGAAATTGGGAAACGTGTAATTTCTTTACGGGTCTTATTTTCCTCTCGAACGGCACGGTTTTTCCGTTTTTTTTCTCCTGGCCGTTTTTTTTTTGTCGTGTGAGCTCTGTCAGTTGGTGTTTGAGTTTATAAATGGCATTTTATATAGTGCTTATTTAGGAAAAAGCCTTTGAAATTCAGTTGGACTGGGTAAACGTCATTATGAATAATCCAAATAAATGTTAACATAAATTCATCTAAGGGCAAATGATTAGTTTGATAGCATATAGATAAAGTCAGTTGAACTAGCCTGAATTACCCCTTATAGCCACTGAGTGACAATGTTAGTCATTTAAATTATGCAATGTTGAAATATGCAAATAATTACAATAAATTGAAAGTAACGGCTTAGTCATGTACACTTCAATTATGCATAGCAAATATAAAATACTTCACTTCTTTCTACGTGGTTGTAAATTTTTAATCGCAAATCTTTTGTTTTCAAAATCAAACGCCTTTCGAAAAAAATAAATTTTGTTGCATAAAATGAACTATTTTAAAAAAAAGGGTTCATCAATCAATATGAAAGTGGGACAGACGCTTTAAACGAATTGGATAAAAAGGTTTTCCGTTTATAACACCCTGTTCTCTTGGATTGCTTTTCTTACTTTTCGAGGCATTTATTAATTCTTCCAGGCAAAACCACAATAGTCTAAATTGCCAGGAAGAATTAAAAGAAAAAGAAAAGCATAGAATATCCGTTTTTTTATTTCACTCTCTGCAAGAAGGAATTATCGAGGAATATATTGAAAATTTTTAGATATTTTCCAGGCAAATAAGATAATGAATAATTTTTTCTTCTCATTTGTCTGGAAAAAATCAATAATTTTGTAAAGATTTACACATTAACAGAAAACAACAGACATGTTGAATTTTACATTAACGTGACTTTCATAACTGTTTTGCTGTTGGTCCGACTTTGTTGAAATTTGGTATTTGGACTTTAATAAGGATACACTTACAAACATATAACACAATATATGGACTTACAATGGGACTATATAAATACATTATTATTCTTGATCTGGTCTGCTCTTTCTTTCGCATATAAACTTTAGCTTCCCCGACTAACCAGACTTAAGTACAGTTGATAATTTGTGATTTTAAATAATTCCTTTAAGGCTCTTCACTAACAAGACCCAAAGTCGTATGTATGAATAAAATTTAGCAAACAGAGCTTAATGCACATTTAAGTTATGCCTGATAAAAAAAATAATATAATTATTTTATTGGCAGATTACTAATATCCTTCTGCATATTTTTTGTCTCTTTTATTTAAATCTTTTGAACTTATGTTTATGGTATATGCATTTCTTTGCATATTTTTATATTAGGCCCACATTTTATACTAAAGTCCAACCTGATAATTTTTATATTTTTAGCCTGATGATGATACTAAGTATCGCAACGTTGAACTGTACAATTTTGATTATCTAGTGCCCTTTTTTCTACAATCTTCCCACGCGCTATTTTACTATAGATTTCAAGTGTTCGTTTTATTCTTCTGCCTTTCCGATAAACCCATTTATTGCTGATTACTGAAAATCATCGAAGAATATTACAAAGCACTTTATAGTCGGGATGATCCCATTTAAGGGAGGTACAAATTCCAGTAATACAGAATCAAGGATTTGACAAACTTTAAAAAGGAGATTGAGTCAGTAATAAAAGGCATGAAGAACAACAAAGCATTTGAGGAAGATGGCACTGTGAGTGAAATAATAAAACAAGGAGATAAACGCCTTATAAAATCCTTAAAAACTATAATGCATGCTTCTTCGGAGGAAATATATCAAAACAATGGAAATATGCCGTTAGAAAAATATTGCATAAAAACAAAAACATAACACAATTGGAAACTACCAACCTCACAGCTTAATATCTTCCTTATATAAGCTCTTCATAAGGATAACTAATAAAAGACTGGGACCTTAGCTAGATTTTCTCCAACCATTTGAGCAAGCCAAATTTAGGAACACCCTTAAGTATTGGAGTCCCTAATAGAAAAAATGATAGAATTTAACAAGATATTGGTACTGATATTTGTAGAGTTTGATAAGGCATTTGACTCAGTCCAGCTTACTTATGAGATTTTAATAATCTATAGGTGGTGAAGACTCTATGTTCGTGAGATAAGTGGGGTATAGATTTAATATTTTCTTAAAAGTGCTATAGAAGCCATGTCATAACAGACGTTAAACTTATGAGCAGGTATTTGTGTAAACGCTTTTTAACAATTAGACTTATTTACCAGAATTGTTGGCTTCCGTTATTTTAAATGTTTGTGTCAGACCACTTAGAATATTTAACCTAGAATCTCATCGTACAGTTTATGGCCAATTTGATGCAATATATAAATACTAATATAAAGACTATATAAATACATTATTATTCATTGAAACATGATACCCCAAGGGTAAGTCCTTTTTTTTTTCGCATACAAACTTTGGCCTCCCCGACTTACCAAACTTAAGTACAATTGATAATTTGTGATTTTTTTAACAAATTCTTTTAACGCTCCTCACTGTCAAGACCTAAAGTCGTATGTATAAATAAAATTTAGCAAACAGAGCTCGATGCACATTTAAGTTATGCCTAACAAATAAAAAAGAATTATTTTATTGGCAACTTGCTAATATCTTTCTTTTAACTTTCTTAAGATAAGTGGGTTATAGGTTCAATATTTTCTTGAAAGTGCTATAGAAGCCATATCATAACAGACGTTAAAATTATGAGCAGGTATTTGTTTATAAGCTTCTTAACAATTAGACTTATTTACCAGAATTGTTAGCTTCCGCTATTATAAATGTTTGTGTCAGACCACTTAGAATATTTAACCTAGAATCTCATCGTAAACTTTATGGCTAATTTAATGCAATATATCATAACTATTTTTAATAATAGTGTGGATTTAAAATAATTATTGATGATAACATTAATATATAGATTTTCAAACATTGTTGCAGCAGAACTTTTTTAGCAAATTGAGTCTCATGTCCATTTAAGTTATGCATAGTAAATATAAAATATGCAATTAATAAAATTTTTGATTATATAATTTATTAATTATGAATAATTTAATATAATTTATTAAACTTTGACTATATTTACATTTATTCTGTGTAGATTAGAATTTACGTAAAAACTTTTAGATATGTCGCCTAAAAACGAAAAAGATGTTTTTTGTTTACTTTGCTATTGACAATAATAGGATGGTATTATGATAAGTTTATATGAGAGTTACTTGTAATTAACCGTATTTAGGTTTAGTTTAGCACAATTTTTATCTTTAAATTTTTTGGTATATTGAGAATTAAGATCATAACATTACATTTTCTTCAAGTTTCGTAATTAGGTTTTAGTGAAAACAAAATAATTTTAGCTTGACTAACCTCTAATTACAAGTCTTACCAACGGTTTTTTAGAAGAAACATAAATGGTGCTACAGGCGTAGTTAAATGACGATTTTTCTATTAATAAGTAGTTAAATATTGTTAAACTTACTATTCTGGCTTCTCGCTAATATTTTAAGTTATCTAATCCTTTTTTTGTTAGTAGAAGTATATGTCTATAAAGACAGTAGCTTGACTAATCTCTAATTACATTAACACAATGTAATTGAAACATTTTAGTAAAGTGAACCTCAGATGCATTTAAGTTATGCATAGCCAATGAACCATATTTAAAGATCTTAAAAAATTATGATTTCCTTATAAAAAAATAATATTAATTACCAATAAAACTAGAAGATCATGTAACTTATGACAGCAAATTCCCGAAAAATTAATTAATTTCTTAATAAACTGCTATAACCGTTTCATCCACCTGCACGTTGTGCCAAAAATGCACTAATAAATCTATCAGGAGGTAAAAATTTATAGGCCTCCACCCCACCTTTCCGCGCATATAATAATTACTTTTCGAAACCCTCGGTAATTAAAAAGGTAAAAAACGGCGTGCCGAATTGCGATTTCGCATAAATCAGACGGAAGGTGAGGTCATTTCGGATCGCTCCGGGTATTTAGCGAGAAGTGAAAATGGTCAGAGGATATATTAATATTAATGAACCGAATGAAGATAAATTGAGTCGTTACGGTATCAGATTCCAGACAAAAGTGTCAGAATACGGTTTTTTATTTCACTTACTGTAATGGGGATATCGTGGTGGTCACAAGTATCCAATCTTCTCCGGAATCTTAGGACCGTATGGGTGCTATTTTCGTATCCGAGTAGTAGTTGGTAGTCTTGGCTGGGATCCACCTCTGGCTCCCTATCCATAGCGCTTCCAGGTGAATCTTTTACATGCCGGTCCTGTAAAAATATATTTGATATTAATTTAAAAGCAAGGCGTTACTATTCCAATGAGAAAATTTGCAACATTAATCATACTAAAGTAAATGACTGCATCGCATGTGACTATGCGAGCGATAATATTAAATATGACTAATTGTCCAGAAACGAATGAGGCATTTTTACATAGGAACTTGTTTAAGCGAAGGGCGGTTACAATGTAGTTTATAAGCGATCGTATCATTTAATAAAGGAAGACTTTATGAAGCTCTTGCGCCAAATTGTGTCGCTATAAAAGTTTACGGATTTATGAAGAATTACGATTTTGTTAACGTAAGCGTGCTTGTGTGAGGTCTCCCCATATAAGATCCTTAACGTAAACGCAACCCTTTACAAGCAATAATAAGAAGTTGGGGTCGCTATCTCAATCGCGGATCGCAACCTCTCTCAATTTATATGGAAGATGAAACCGGTTTAAAAGGATAATTTTCTTGAAAAAAAAAAGTTTAATTAAAGGCCCGTGTATTAGTTGTGTGTTACGGGCAAAACTGGTAGCTGTTCGGAAACCGCCTTAGAAAATAACATAAATTACGGAGTTATCAGATCAGGCATCTAACTGACAGAAGGATTGGAGCAGAACTGCGAATTTATTTAAATTGTTGCTCTTTACATGGGCGAGGAGCGCTTTTAGTTGGTCTTTAACACACGATGACATTTGTTGTCGTGTTCGTTAACCTTCATGCGTGGGTTTCGGTTCTTTTTTTAGGTGCCATTTTGTAGAGTTCGTTTACCATGGAGGTCCTCGGATATCATATAATTACCATGCAAAGTGTCACAATTAACAGGAGTTTATTTTTAAAATTGTGTCATTAGTTTACACTAGTGGCATCGCATAATGGTAAACCATATAATTATTATAGTAGAATGCCTAAGTAGGTATTCTTATATAACATAAAGACATACAAAAAACTTGCACGTAAATATTTTTATATAATTTTTTTATGCTTGGTTATTTTTTTTTGTTGGATATGGATCAATAAGAATTTACTCCAGACAATCGACTCATATATCTGGTCAACGTTTTGATCTCTATGAGTTCATCCTCAGGACTTTGTATCGTAGGTCGTCTCAAAGTCTTAAAGTTTCTTTTTTCACCTATATACAAAAAAAAATAACCAAGCTTACAAATAGAGATCACGAGAAATAATTAATTTCTTATTTTATTCTAATTAATTTTACAAAACTTTTTAGCATTAGATTTGATAATTTTTATTTTTAATAGTTATTAATGAAAATTCCAATAAAAAAAAATAATTTATAAAAAACACTAAAACATTTTAAGATTTGTTATTTAAATTATTTGTTAGTTTTCTTCGAAATATTTGATATATAATTAAAAAAAATATAAATTTTATTTTATATACATTTTAATATTTAGTAGCAAAATTATGTTTATTAAATATCCAAATTAAAAAACACAATAATATAATATGATTCAAATGTTTTAAATTAATTTTCTTTTTAATTTAAATACATTTTTATATAGTTTTTTTAATTTCTGCTATAAGAATGGTTATTTACTGCAAGAAATGTGTTATTTATTTTGTTTTATAAATTTTTTCATTATAATCCATACATTAAAAGAACTCTAAAGGAACAAAAGTCTAAAATTTAACTTAAAAAAAATAATATTCATAATTAGTATTAAAGCGTTAATGTACAAAAATTACATATTCTTGTTTTTTTAATTATTTTTAATAAAAATATATATTTGTCATTGCTACTATCCTTTTCTATTTACTTCTATAAAAAATATAGGGAATTGGATTGTGCATATTTCGGATTAAAATATTTTATAACTTTTTTAATGTTTAAATAATTTTTTTATTGATATTTTATGCCTTATTAATAATCCTCCATAGATATTTTAACTGTAAATAAACATTATTTTAATGTATTTTTAAATTAAATTGTCTATTAAAATCACCAAAAATTTTTAAATTAAAAAAAATCAAAATAAAATTTAGATAAATCAAAATAGTTTCAGAAATTTGCATTTTATTCAAATAATTTATAATTTCTTATATTTTTAGAAGTTATTATAAATATAAATTCTTTTCTAACTAAATATTTTAATTATAATCAGTTTGTCCATAAACCTATAATGATGTATAATTTTATTTTAGTTTTAATTTTTTTTTGGTACAGTCTTCTTACATGTTTCTCATATTTAAAATGTATATTTTCTTTGTAGTTTAAATTTATTTTAAATATTAGACCTAAAAACAAATCCATAAAAATTTCCAAATGAAAAACTAATATATTCATAACAAATATTTAAAAATTCTATTTTTTTTGTTTTTTTACATTTACATATTTAATACAGAATAAAAAAATATTAATTTTATTTTACACATATTTTATCATTAATTTCATTAAATATCCAAACTGAAAAACACAAATTAAAATATTTGTAAATATGATTAAAAATTTTTTACGCAGTTTTGTAAAAATATTTTTTATCAAATAAATAAATAATTAGAAGAAAAATTAGTTATTTATTTAATTTTATATATATTTTAATTATATCACATACAAACAAGACAAGAAATTTCAACCTATATTAAAAAAAATATTATTTATAAATTCACTTTTTTTTACCATCATCTTACTTTGGTTTTTTGTGCGAATTGTTAATTTTTATTTTCTTCATTTGTATACTAGAAGCAATATAAAAAAATTACTTTGCAAACATTGTGTAAGAATAGATGCTACTAAAATCACTTATATAATCATAACAAAATTAAATTGTGCATAATTAAGGTTAAAATTTTTCAAAATTCAAAAATTTTAAGTAATTTTTTTTCGCTTTATATTTATTTTAAATTTAAGGCATTACTTTAATCACTTCCAGGAAAAAAAAATTTCTTTATTAGGAATAAAATTAAATTTAAAATACGAAATCGAATTTTTTAATTTTCTTTTAAGTTTTTTCACAGTTTTTTCCTAAGCTTTTTATCATTTAAATATTTTACCTGTAATTAAAAAAGTATTTAAATTATATATTATATGTTTAAATTATACCGTCACTAATAAAATCAAATGGTAGAAAAATGACATTTAAAACATTGGAAAATATGCATTTTTTTCAAATAAATTATATTTTTAGAAATTTTTATATATTTAAGTTTCGTGCTTTTTTAATATTTTAACTATAATTAAAATATTAAAATAGCACAAAAATTTGGTAATATTTTTATTTTAGAAATATAAGTATATACATATTAAATATAATAATTTAAAATAAATTTTAATATTTTTTTGCGTTATGTGTTTTCACATGTTCCTCATATTTAAAATGCGCATTCTTTTGAAGCCTAAAATATTATATATTTTTTAAATTATTTCTTATATGCCAAAATTATTATTTTTAAGCACCTTGTATATTTCTTAATAATTATTAAACTGAATGTTAATTTTTTATTAGATATTAATATTTAATAGAGATATTTTAAATTTATACTAAAAGATTCTTAAGATATCCCAGCAACATCTCAAATACTTAAACCTTCCAAAGACATTATTGGACTATTCAAGGGCCCTTTTTTATTAATACTTCAAGAGAGCCTAAATCGGTTTTTTCTTATATTTTTCAATTTAAATTTTAAAATCATTTTAAAGCATTATAATAAAATTCAATAATTTAAACTATTTAAATTTTTGTTACTCTATGAACTCCAAGATATTAGCATAGCCCAGGCATGCTTTTAGCCTTGAAAACCGAATTTTCTCACCCATAAACCCTCTAAAAATCTTCTTCTCTAACATTTAGCATACGAAAAAAGGGACATAAAAAATACTCCACAGTTGCAGTCGGTTATATATTTTATAACTAGCGGAAACCGAGCCAAATCGCTTTATAGCCCGGCAACACGCAAACTTTTCCCTGTTTAGGCATGTTTCGGTCGCTTTTTATCCTTCAGACTCACGTAAACGGTTAAGGGAATTACCCTTAATAATAAGAAAACCTCGTTTCGGGGCATTTTCATTTCGGAAAGCCCTCGCATTCGTGGGGCTATTTTCGTTCTGTATTATTTAATTTAAGTGCACGCTGAAAAATGGTGCTTTTTTTTTAAATAGGCATCAGGCCGTTTCACTTATGTGTTATAACAAGTATGAAATGGCACCAATATTTTTAACGGTGGTACAATGTTAAAAGACCGTATAGTCACCTAGTCCCGCCCATCTTCCATTAAGCGAACCATGAAAAACTCCGAAATTAATTCTTAATTGAATCGTACCCCTCTGGCGCGTATTAGGCTTGCCCATTTAATAATGATTATCAAAAATACCGGGCGGCTTTCTTTTTTCGGACGAACGATCTACAAGGAAAACAATTTATGAAAAAATGCCAGTCACGGGTCGGTAATTAAATTTTGTTTCTCTGGGCAAATGGGCACGGGACCTTTGGTACAGTTTTTTTTTAATATGCCCTTTTAGATGCATTTAAGGGTTGTAATTCTCGAAACATAAGCTCTGTAGTCATTAATTTTAAAGTTTTGAACGTAATTAAGTTTTTAGGAACAAATTTAGAATGATGGTAGAAGCGTCATTTATTTCCTTTTATCAGACAAGCTAAAACTAATATGAACCAAATAACGTAAAAAATTAAATTTTAAGTTTAATATTTTTAGTAAGAAGCAATTTAAATGCACAGCAGGCGACAAAGCTTAAAAACCTATTCCCATCGCTAGAATTATAAAAAACATTATGATGAAATGATGCTCTGCAGAAACAAAATACATAAGAAAAATAACTTTAAAGTAAATTCAGTACAAATTTACAAGCTAACACTATTAGCGAAGGACGTATCGAGATTTAAAATAAAGAGTTTTGGTTAATATTAAAACTGTCTCTTAACTTAAATGTCACACCAAAGGTTCCAATCATAGGACTAATTTTAGTAGATCTGAATGGAATAATTGCTTATTTGTTGGCATAATTTAAGTGGCTACGAATGCCATTTTTTTAGTTTAAATTTTAGAACACTCGATTGGGATAGTTCTAACGGTAAAAACAAACATTTCTAATTAAATTTAGCATAATTTTAGTGGTTAATTTATGACTACTTAAAAAAAATCAACTGTTAAGAGACCTAGTCAACAACCTTTACAACGAACGGAATCACTTACGATGATACAAATAACGAAAATTAATAAAGAACTTTGCAACTTGAAATATACAGAGAAGTAGATAATTGAAGATATGTATGATGGAATAATCAACTTGAAACTAGAAATGTTAAATGTATAATTATTGGTAGTGCTAACCGTAACCAAAAAGAAAATTTAAGGATTAAACAAAATGTCGCAGTGTAATAATTTCTACAGCGAAGTATCGAAGGAAAAAAGAGGACAAAAGGGCGCGTCAATATTAAGATACAAGCATCTAAAGAAGTCTATAAAGTCCTTGGAACGATTGAGCCAAAGAATAATTATGAAAATGAATCTAACCAGACATAGTCAGAAAAAACAATATTTGGAGGACTTCTTTAAGCAGCTATATCAAGAAATTGCGAAGAACCAAGAAGAAGGTCGGACAAAGTATAGAGGTTGTAATACTCGGAGATTTAAATAGTCGCCCAAGTATGAGGCCTTGACAATTATTGGAAGATCTAGATAAAATATCTTAACTGAAAATTAAACTAAAAAAAACTGAAATAATATAGAAATATCTACATCACCTATCAGAATCAACAAAAACGAAGGTAAGAAAAGCACCAGGACCAATAAACATTTTTGTTTAAACTGGCCAGGTACGCGTCAAATCAACCCTTAGAACATCTCTCTGCATTGTTTTAAAACTGCATTAATACTGACCAAATACCAAAAAAATGGAAACAGTCATATCTCTGTAATACTATGTAACACAACAGTCACCAAGGAGGTAGATTTACTATTTGGCGACCTAAAGAAGGCCTATGATACAAATTTAATTACAAATATTCTAAATGTGATAAGAAGCTTATATCAAAACTTAAAATCAAATTTTATGATTTGTTCCAAATAAAAGACTTAAACAGGGATGCTGCCTTTCACCAACGATGTTTATAATATATCTCGAGAAAGTGTTAATGAAATAAAAAAGTAAATGTTGAAATATGAATATCCCGCTTAACCTGTCTACATTGTACATGCTCAGCTTCGCTGATCACCAGATGGTCGTACAACAAGATTCTGATGATATTAAATATATGAATCACAAACTTATTGAGAAATACATAAAGCGGGAACTGGAAGTGAATATTGCAAAAACTAAATAAATGCGGTCAAAATAACAATTTAAAAAAAATATAAATTTCTCAATTTAATGCTCTTCGAACGTTGAGCCAAAATACCTAAAAAATTAACATTTTGACTGAATCACATGATGATAGTTTCCTAAAAAGTGGGTTGGATTAAGTGTCTCGAATGCTTATTCATGAAATCAGACGATCTTTTTAAAATATTTTTTTTACCATTCACAACCTTAATATCTCTTAAATATTTCATCCAATTAATAAAAAACCATGTTTTCCTTTACAGGCCCCCTAACTAATCACTTAATTTCTCTTTAACTATAAAATATGACTCTGCCAACTTTCCCACCCCTGGTCTCAAAAAACTGTAACCTGCCCATTTTCAAAGGTCCAGCCCACCGTGGAAAATTATGTTTTCCCTCATTTGACGTTTATGACCCGCGCTCCCCGTTACAATCTTTTGTAACGTAATATAACGGCGCGTTTCTTAATTAGGCCGAAGCGCGGTAATTAAAGCGATGAAATTCTTTTGTAAATAGTCCGGTATGTTGTAAAACATGTCGCGTGAGACACGGTCGATAAATTTTTTTACGGTTCCACGTTTTTTCCTGATGCATGATGATGTTTTGTTTGCGGTAACCTTGTTTATATTTATTGTTATGAGATCATTACTTGGTACTATTTAGATTAAGTAAGGATAGTTCCAATGGTCAGAGAGATAACAATATTTCGACCCTGACAAGCAATTCTTATTTTCACTATTTGTAAATATATTTAGCATAATTTTAGTGAATATTAATGGCATTTTTCTATCGTAATTTAAAAGGATGTGATAATGATAAGAGGGCTAACAACCACATAACTTACATCATTTTACATGCAAGTTCTGTTGTACAGTCTGTTCTATCCTAACAGAACTTATTTCATTCTACTCTTCTATCCTAACAGAACTTGGTATTACATATTTAGAAATATCATATATACTAATCTTAATTATTAGTTAAAATAGAAATTAGATCCTGAAGCTAATATATTTTTGCTGAAAACTTTGCTTTATCCCTGCGTTAAAGACATGTATTGATTTCGTCATACTTATCAGGTATGGAATTCATATGGCGACAAATATAAGAAACTAATTTTTTGAAAAATTCATCCTTATATTTGGGGATCATTAAGGAAATTTTTTGTGAACTTAAATGGTGAACATCTATACGAAAGATAATTTTATTGTATAATTACAAAGGAATGTGATATTTTACAACTTTTTAAAATGGTAACCTGACATCGAATTCTTTCCTATTAAACATAGTAAGCCATTCCCATGACCACGTTTATTAATACTATAAATAAACCACAATTTGGATTTTCTGAACCCCATGAGAGCACAATATGACTTCTTAAGAGTATTTGACATGTCTCGAAAATTTTAATTGTGAATCAATTATTAAACCTAAACTCTCGCATTTAGATATTAAGAAGATAAAAAGGAATAATAAAACTTTGTAACATACATATCCGCATACAAGTGATATTTGCAGTATTTAAGGTATTAAGGAAATCATGATAAATAAATATTAAACAATAATAGACTTAATATGCTTCCTTGAGGGACACCATTGGGCACCGAGAGAAAGCTTAAAAAACTAAACTAGCCCTTTGAAATCTTTTATGTAAAAATGATTAATTAAAGTACAACTATAACTACTACGAAATCCAGATAACATAATTGGTATATATCACACTAAGAATATGGAAGACAATAGTACTTCCAATATTTAGGCAAAAATTTGATTTTTAAGCATTCATTAATATTACGGGTAATAAACTCACAAATATGAAGGCAACAAAGCTCATGGAGTGTTATGTTGGAACCGTCCTATCCAAAAGCCTTAAAAACTCTTTATTTTTGAATGAAGTTGTACACCTCATTGTTTTCTAAGATTTTAAAATTAATTTATATAAAAATTAATATCATCAAATTCGTATCAATATATTATATAGATTTTCTATTATATACCCTATAAAGCAATTATGCTTTAAAATCAGATAAACGCTGCCACAATAACTAATTTATTAGAAGATGCTTATTATACGAAATAAAATTATTATCTTTATAAAATTTATAAATTATCACCATTTTAAATTAAAATTTTTTATTTGTGAAGTAATAAGGAAAAACTAAATTTTTGGCTTTTAAACAATTTTTAAATTTACTTTTACGTTGCCAGAATAATTATTAATATTTATTGAAAAAAAGTGTGCAATACCCAATTAAGTTATGCATGATCTTACAAAATACCTGTAAAATTACCAGTGTTTTAACCAAACTTTATTTTGATTTAGTTATTTCATAATAACTCTTTAATACATTTTCGAATGTATAAGTTTTGCTACAATATTATATTAATGAATCAAGAACAGATATGTTGAGATCTATCGATCCAAAAGCCTTTTATATTCTTTATATTTCAATGATATTGAATACCTTACTGGCCTAAAATTGAAAAAATAATTAATAATAATTGGTTTATTATTTAAATATTAATTCAGCACATCTTGATCAAAAAGAACATTTAAAATAGCTGATTTAATAAAAAAATTAATAGAATTATAAACATCCTTAAATTGTTCAGGAATACTTTTTTTAGATCAAGTTAGTTTACTAAGCTCCTTTTTTCTCTTTATTTATAATAATAATAAGACCAATGGGATTTATTGTTAATAGAAACATGCTATATTATCATCAAAAACAAATGACAGTAATGCCGTAACGCAGTCTAGCTTAAGAGTTACTTTGCGGAACTAAGTATAGGCGCCAAAAAGCTAAATAGGAAAAAACGCTAATTGGATAAAAGAATGTACAGCATTGTATATAAAATTATACTGAGTACTTAAGTTAACAGATTAAATTCGATAATAACTATTTCATTCTACTTATGTCACCAAACACTAACTAACCTTAAATGCAACTATTGAACTACATCAAAATCCTATAAAAGGATACATGATATAGATCGATTATTATAAACTCTAATATATTTGGACTATAAACCACATCCGCAAAATTAAACCGAGATAGTACTAAAGATTTGGTAAGAAAATGTCTATGTTTAGATGACAGTCTTAAATTAAGGAAAACCCACAATCAGTAATAGCAGGTATTATTAATTAAAGTTAAATGAAGATTAGTCAAATGCAAATTTTGTGACCAAATTTCTTGATGAGATTCAGATTGAGACCGAAGCTTTTGAAATACTGAGAAAAGAGTATCTAAATTTGGGTTCAGTTGACCTACAGATTCTAAAAGGTGGTCTAGCTTGAAATATTTGTAAAGCTGCGTATCATCTGCATACAAATGTATTTGCGAAAATTGTTGTTTTACCATCTTGGATGTGTAAGTATGAAAAGTAAAGGCCCCAAAGTTGATCCCTTTAATCCTCATCTAGAGTAATCAGAGGCCAAAGAATTTGGACTTAGTAATAGGTAATTTTCGTTTTACATCTTAAACTACGTCTAAAGAGCTTCAGTTTGTCTCATCCTTTTCTAAATTAAATAAAGAATTTCCTTACAGAATATCGAAACTTCTCAAAGGAAATTCTCACTGATGCTGATAGTCGTGAACAGGAATGAGATCATCAGATACAATCTAGGAATTTCTCACTCTCAAAAAGGGACTAATTAATAAGTTAATTATGTCCATTAGAAGCGTTTCTCGATACATAAGGCGTATTCTGAACACAGACTCCGCTGCTAACATTTAGACACTGCAATGCGGGACGTTCTGTAGATCTCCTTACACTAAATATAAATATATGCATCTATAGATGAACAAAAATTACGCAAAAGGCTCTTTGATATGGTATTATGCTCTATAATAGGCAAGTGAAGTGTGGCTAAAACGTCCTCATGGCGCTTGTCCGTAATACCTTCAGTCTATTAGGTTTCTGCTTTATTTAACACTCAAACTTCTGTTATTTACTGTTTTTTTAAAGAGGCGAGTGACAATCAAGGAGCACTTCTGAGCTATGAAATTCGATTTATTTCGATTCAAAGTCGAATTAAAAAATTACAATAGGAGAGGGAAGATTATCAGGATACTCCGTAAGACAACATGTATTCTTTAGGGCTGCTTTTTGGGATCTTTAGGGCAAGGCAGCCAGAAGATCAAAGGAAAGAGGGGGAAAACTTTTAAGGGATCGCGATTTACAATTTTTATTAATTTAGTATAATTTTCGATTTTATGCCTATAATAGGCTTTCCACTCCATTAATATCAAAGCTAAATTTCTTAAATATCTATAATATTAGTATAAATATAAGTGGCCTTATAAAGGTGCTTATTAAAATTTAATTTTTACGACAAAGAATAGTTTCTAAAGTAACTAGATGTTAACAACAACCCACACAGCATGACTTAATTACGCAAGTCGGTACGAAAACATGTTAACGATTTACTTATTCATCGGATTTTTGATATGATCTGGAAAGAAAGTATGTCGGCGCGCAATTACCGTCTTTAATGGCCATAAGTGGAGTTGTCGCCGAGGAAATTGTTGTGTTTTTATTGCGGCCATTTTGACTTAATTGTCGTTAAGTCTACGGGCTTTGGGGGACATAAAAGCCACCGAGTCTTGAATACTTGATCGTGTTGTTTTTCAGAAGGGAGCACTCGTGAAATTTGTTAATGTGGAATTAAGTCCGGTCTGTTCTTGGAAGTAAGTGACGGCAAGGTGTTGCGATAATAAAAATACTTTTTTTTTAATTTTGAGAGTTTACTTCCTGTGGTTTTTGTGCATTTTACTCTAATTAAAATAAATCATTACTTTACTTCAGGTTGTAGAAACATTTTCAAATCTACCAATAGAAAATATTGCCCAATTCTTATGCAAATCCGTTTAAAAATAAAAACCAGAATTAAAATTTATTTTTATTTATATAAAAAAGTTAACAAAAATCATTATTATATAATACAATAGATAATTCATTAGTGTAATAAAATTAACCTAATCTGTCCCTATAATATCTAAAATATCATTACATATAATGCATTTTTTCCTTCCACACTAATGGTACAATAATAGCTGGTTTCAGTCCCTAATATTCGACCAAAAGGCATTATTTATTCATACGCTTATTAATGGCGCCTTTGTCACGAAATTGCTGGCTTAATGCATGAGTAAAGCCGTATTTTTATTCAAAAAAAAATCCAGCTTTTGATTGTGGTGTTAAGTAACGAGCTGAAAAAATTCAGGAGTTAATTAAAACAAATATTTATATAACTGAAAAAAGTGTACTCTTTACAGACTCGTTGGTAATAATGCATCACTAATTAGGATTGTTGCTGGCAGATGTTTATTTTTTTGTCACTTAAGAGAAATAGAAAAAAAAGTGAAACAATGGCTTGTTGGGGTGCTAACTCGAAAAGAACTAATGAGAGTTTTTTCCTAGAAACATTTTCAATATTTTCTCGGTTGTTATTTGCTACTGAGATTACTGGTTTCCTGTTTTTATTATAGACTACAAAGATAGCAGGTGAAAAGACTACTTCATTATCTTTGACATTTCTTTAAAATAAATAATCTCTTTAAACCCCATCACCTGTAGATAAACTCTAATCTTCCACTAAATTTAAATAAAACAAACGTTCGAAACCCTTTTGTCTGATTTAGTGCCGAAGGGTGCGCGATTTATCTCACCCTTTGGTGTTAAAACCCATAGAAGCGGCTTAAATTAACTTATCTCCTAGATAAGATAAAACGCCTTAATTTAAAAGGGGGCTATTTTCAGCCACAACACCACTTTTATAGTTTTAAAACGGAAAATCGGCGGCGGCAAAATTATTCACTTATAAATGAAATCGGTTTTATGGAGGCGGAAGCTCTGGGAAATAAGCGGGAAAAGACATTCCGAAGAAGAGATATACGACGTATTCTTTGCGGTAATTCTTTCCGCTTGACCTCGGAGCTATAGTGTAATTTAGCTGATGAGTTTTTGTAATTGTTAACTTATCGGTTATTTTATTTTATAGTACTCCATGAAATTAGCTATTGTATAGTGATAACTAAGTAAATTTTTAATTATTTTAAAATGTAAGTAATCATGGTTGAAGTAGATTGGTACCTTTATGAGTTCTATACATTAGCAATCTCACAACAAACATTAAAAAGTGTTTGTAATACCCATTTAAATTATGCATATTTAACAAAATATGTAGTTTTTGTTTTTGGATTATATCAAAATTCAGTTTATGAGTTTCATGAAATTTCAAGATTAAATCATATAAAAATAGCTATATTGTTATATAAAAATCTTATTACATACCTTAAAAAAGAATTATCATTTTTAAATTGGGTAAACGCTGCCACGATAACTTATTTATTCGAAGATGTTTATCATGCCCAATAAAATTAGTATATTTGTGAAATTTGTAATTTATTAGGTGTTTTTGAATTAATTTTAATTAAAATAACTTTTTTAATGCCTTATTCAAGGATGCTTAGAACTGTCAAAGTGATCAGTTTTTGATCTGTTTACAGTTTTTTCTTCCATCTTTTTCTTATTCCTGTGGGATATTCAAAGCCTCCATCATAAAAATCCTGTACTTCTATACTCTTTCATTCTTTATCTTCGGAAAATATAATTACATTTTATTAGTGTATAATTTAAATGAGTAAAGTATATTTTACATTTTTGATGCCTAATCCAAGAATACATTAATAGAACTACCTAAAGAATTAGCTACTTGTTTACAGTCTGTTCTTCAATCTGTTCTTTTTTAATTTTTTAATTACCTTGAAATTTCTTAAATATATTATGAAGGTAAGAATTCTCAAAAGGTCTTTACGACATTGTCAGTTTTATAGTTTTTTTTTTAGATTTCTCTAAATTTTCTCACTTATCTTGGACTTTTTTAAACCCTATTTTTTATTATTATCAGTTTTTATCAGTTTACCACTGTTTGCTTGCTGTTAGTTCTTGAATTAGTTATTCTTCTCCCTAATTCTTATAGTTTTTCCTTGTTCGTGTTTTTAAAATATAATAAAAAAAGTATAGTCCCCAATATAGATACTGAACATGGAAAGTGTTTACTTCATTCAAAACTCCAAACTTATGTTTGCTTCTCTATTTGAACTTAATATGATTTTCTTTATTAACTTCTTTCCTCCTCTGTTCCTTTAATTACTGATTTTTGTAAATGTTTGTAAAAAATAATAAAGTCAGCATTAATGATTGCAATTTTTGATTTAAAAAAAAATTCATTACTATAATAAGAGATACGAAGATGATTAAATTAGGGTAAAGTTGTAAATTTTTGGTTTTAACAATATGCCGTGAAAAAAAATTAAAAATTCCGAATGGTTCCAAAGATATTCGAAAAAATACAAAATTTTGAAAAATGGATTTTATTTTTTTCTGAGCTTATTTCTTATCTGATATTAAAATAATTTGTCCTTTTATATTGCCATTTTTTTCACGCTAAATAATGGTGTTTTTAGATTTTTCACAAGACGTTTTGTCTTTTGCCAGCCATCATCAACTCTGTTTTTTCTTATAGGCTACATATTTGGTTTTAGCATTATTAAAACCTCTGCTTAATGCCCTTTTTAACAATGTATTACAAGTAATATTTTTTATTTTTGAAAAATCGAATTTTTGGAAAAAACTAAATTTGTCGCAGTAGGCTGTGATGAAAAAAAATACGTTTTAAATATTTGTATGTTTTGTTAGTATTGTAGTATAAAGTGACAGATATCTTACTAATAATTCAAGCAACTAAGGTTTTTATTAATGAAGAAAAGCGAGATTTAATTAAAGTTTATTTTATTCCAAAAATTCGAGTTTATACATAAAAATAAATGTTACCTGTAATACATCATAAAAAGGTATTTTTGTAATGTAAAAATCCAATATGGCGCCCACAACAAAAAACAAAATTGATGATGGTTGAAAAAAGACGAAACATCGTATTAAAAATCTGAAGATCTCATCGTGTAACACGAAAAAAATTTGCAATGCAAAAGTGCAAATTATTTTAAAATCGCATAAGAAATAACCTAAAAAAATATAATCGATTTTTCAAAATTTCAAATATCTTCGGAACGAATCCGAATTTTTAATTTTTAAGTTTACCCTAAATTAAATATCTTCGTATCTTTTGTATATTCCGAGATCCCCATGTTGAAGGTCGAATTTGAAACACCTGTATATACTTCCCTGTGTTAAGTAAATTCAATACCTTTTTCTTATTTTTTGATAGTTTCAATTTATTTCTATACTACTGTACCTTTTTCTCCTTAGTATTTTCTTGTACTAAAATATTAAGTATCCTGTATTAGGGACTGAACAATTATTGGCCCTTTAAAAATTATAACGTTTTTTATTTGTCTTCTGTCTTCTTTACCTCTGGTTCTTATTACTGTTCTCTTAATATTATTTGTCTTTTCATCGAAGTGCTTTATAATTTCAAAAGAAAATAATGCTTTTGTACTATAGCCAGAATTAAAGTTTTCATTTAATTGCAGATATTCTATCTTCTCTGCCTAGTTTGTTCGGTTTTGTTCTTTTACTCTTTATTTCCTTCTGTGCAAACAATTTTTGTTTATTTTTTGCTTCGTCGTCATTTTTTTCCTTCTAGCTTTTTGTGTCACTTTTTAATTGTCTTTGTTTACTATTCTTTTTTCCATACCTTTTAATTAATACAAAATACTGTAACGAATATCTATTATACTCTTCTATTTTCTTTTTATATTCTAACCTAATATAAAAATTCTACTAAACTGGTTACTACACCCATAAAATCATGCAGCCAAATTGTTTTATTTACAACAAAGCAGTGCATACGCATAGTACGATGTAAAACCTAACGATATTCTAACCAACAAGGTCGTATATAAAATGAAAACGTCAATTAGACAAAAGATGGTGCAAACTTGATAGTAAATTAAGGAAAGGCCGTGACAGTAGCTCGTAGAGAGACCGCACACGGGGTACCGAGATCTAGTACCAGATACGCGTGCGCATCCCGGTCGTACCTTAATTGGCCGCGCCATAAACATTTGCAATTGTTTTATGCGATCCTCGGATCCGTATATGGGCCCTAAGAGAGCGGTCGCGATATTGCGATTTATGGCCTCTATGGCTTAATTACCGCGAGAGCTTTGATGTTTGATCGAAAGCTCGTTCTCGAATCGTATAAAGCTCCTTTAAAAGCCGTTCGATTATAATAAAATTTAAATCGCTCCGATAGGCAATGTCAGCGTATTTGTTAAACAAAAGGAGCCCAATATCAACAGTTTGAATAATGCATAAGCTTCTTAAATCTAGATACGCTCGTCTAGCGTTTCGAAAATATACTGTGAGACATATTTTATGAGCCCGACTACCACTGTCAACGAATTGAATTTTTACTTCCACCTCGAATATATCGGATTATACTCCGAGGTAGAACCGAGTTGGGCGTAATAACGGTAATTTTCCAATGTATATAGATTTTTATGTCAGTTTAGAATATCACGGCGAAGGGATGTTTTTACAGTTTTATAAGTAAAAGACTTTATATTGATTACTAGGTAAAATTGTTTATTATAAGTCGTTGAAAGTTTTAGGAAAGTTTGATTCATAGCTAGGTTAAGGAAAAGTGTATTCCATACAGAATTTTCTGGAATAATTAGATTCAAAAATGTTAGTTAATTAGATTGATAAGGTGATTAATGCTCACATGATTAATTATTAAAATGAGTTTTATGCATTGAAGTCCCTCTGGAATATCCAGGAATTCCATCATCATAAGCCTGTACTTTTATACTCTTTCATCCTTCTTATAGCTGCCCAGTAATATTAATTATTCAATTAGATTTTATAAGTGCATAACTCAAATGGGTATGATACACTCTAGTTTTTTAATAAGTCTAAAAAAAGAGGTGCTAAAGTTACTTAAGGTGTTATGACTGTGAAATTCTAGAAGAATGTATAAGGAAATTCTACTTGGGATTCAAGAGCCAGGAAAAGCCAATAATTCCATTTTTCTGGAAGAATATATTAAAATACAAAACTGCGTTCAAGAGAATTTTTTTTTTCTTAACATTAAAAAATATTTAAGTTAGTTAAGATAATTTTGTGAGTACCTTTTTGGGCTTGTAACCTGTTGTATTCTAATATGGTCACCAAGTAAACTTACGATCAAGTAGGTTCTACATATTATATAGTTACTTAAATTATTTATTAAAAAAAAGAAAAAGGACATTATTTAAAGTCCAAATATTACATTTTTTTTATGCAAAAAAAATTTGTAGAATCATGCATAACTTTATTGGGCAAGTTTAACACTTATTAAATAATTATTACGGCCACGCTTATTAGCTATAAAAATCAGAATTAGGTATAATACTTTAATTTTATATATATTAAAGTAATTTTAAATCTATTTGAATTTTCATATATTTATATATATTGAGTTTCTAAGTTTCATAATAATTGTATAATAAATTACTTAGATCCGATATGATTAATAAATAAAGTAATATTTGTGCATTGAAATCCCCCTGGGATATCCATGGTTCTTATCATCTTAATTCTGTACTTAAGATTATGACCAAACAATTCAAAACTTAACTATATTCTATTAGTGTATAGTTTAAATGGGTATAGTATATTTTACATTTTTAATGGCTCTTAGTAAGTTTCCTAGAAATTAGTACTATAGTATTAAAAATATATTACTATCGGCTTGACTGTATCTAATACGAGTGTAATATCCAATTCCTTTATAATAGTTGCCGATTTAGGCATAACCAAAATGGGTAGGGTGACTTTTTATTGTTTTACATGTTTTATGGTTTAGTTTTTGTTACTCTGCCCATACTTATAAATAATCATAAATTTAATAATTGTTAGACAATTTTAATAATTTTTTTTAATTTTTCCTCATCCAATATATATTTTTTAAAGTGTACAATGTCTGTTTTTAAAGCATATCAATTTGCAAAAATAATAACGCTAAAACAATTAAAAAAGCAATTAAATCGATAATGTCAAATAATAGAGACCTTTTTAAAATTTCTTAATGACATCTACAATATTTTTAAATATTGAGGTGAGCAAGGTAAGAAATAAATAAAAAAGAAAAAAACCAAAATAAGTAACTGAGTAATTTGATGGTCCATTATATATTATCTAGAATACCATACCATCTAAAAGCGTTTTATTCATAAAAGCTTAAACAAAGAGAGACAATGAAAATAGAGCACAGTTACCTCGAAAAATAAGTGAAAAAAAAATTTAAAAAAATAGAAAGTACGCAAATTAATAACAAGATAAACAGGAATAGGCCAATCAAAAAAATTAAGAGGTGAAGAAAGTAAGAATAAAGAACTTAGGATAAAGAAAATTAAAAATTATAAGGGAAAATGACAATGAGAAGATAATTACAATAACAGAAATTGTAATAAACGGAAATAAAACTATAAGGTTAAAAAAAAACCTGGTCAAGAATATAAATTTCAATGGTTTATTACCTGTCTTTAATTATATCAGGGTTTGCAATTAAATTACTTTGTCTAGGGATTTTACTTATTTTCAGAAAGATAAACCTAATTTTTATATAATATTAATAAGTATATTTAAATTGATAATAATAAGTGACATTTAAGCAATAAAAGGGGATGCATTCTTTATTTTAAGTAATAGGCGTATCACATACACAATATAGTATACCACATACTCAAAATAAAAAGTGCTTCATAATGATAAGTTTGTGGGTTTTTCAAATAACTTGAAAATTTAATTTGCGTCCAGATTCTCAATATAACCTGTTTATTTTGTAATTTTGATTATTCTGATTATAATAGATCCGAGTACGTATTTTACCAAAAATGCTTATCCCATATACAAAGTAAATGGTCATGAAGCCTTTTACGTAAATATAATTTTGGGAGAGCTATAAATAATAAGAAAGTATCAAAATTTATCCATACATTTATGTTTTCAAATCGTTTTTATTATTTATTATTATTAGTTATGACTATACCACTTGTCACATACTAGACGCCATCTCCAGTATCAATTAAATGCCTACAAACTCGTATTATGACAACAGATGTTCCTCGAGTCGCCATTTTTAATACAATGAGAAAAAAAAACCACCCAGGCCCAAGCACTTTGATGCGAGATAGTCATTATTAATGGCCTCAATAAAACGTACAACCATTTTATTAGGATCGAGTATAAGACGGTTCGAGTATATGATACCGGGCCACTAAACTTAATGGCTAAAGTAGGAAATAAAGGATTTTACGACCTTCTTAAGAGTAACTTAAAATAGCTTAAGGGGCCTTATGGTGTGCGTATGTATATTTTTAAATGATACGTACAATTAAGCGGTTGCGGTCAAATCCATTTATCTTTAATAAAGATGTCAAGTGGGGCAGTTGCCCTATAAGAAAAAACTCCCTTCGATGCAATAACTCAGAGCGGTTCAAGTTTTTCTCGGAAAAGAAACGGACAAGTTCGCGAAGGGTATCCCGACGTAAAAAGGAAATTAATTAGTGGTTGCCACGGACTCCATATGGTGTTGATTAGTCGTTGGTTTCTTTTTCTGGCGACGTGTCAGTTGGCTCATTATGTTATGTTTCGATTGATGGCACGTTTATGTTAAGGGTGTTATTATCTGTTTGATTGAGAAGGTCCTTGTTATAACCGGTTAAAGACATTAAATTGATTGACAGATACATTTTTCTATCAACTTATATAAGTAAATCGCAAAGATCATGCCCTGTCGTCACAGTTGCAGCGAATTTGTCCAGTAGCAACACGGAAAAAAAAGAAACAGAAGAAACTTAAAAAGCAGCGCACATTTCTCTACGGTTTTCACAAATGCCGTCAACTACTTGACTATGCGACTGCGGGCCAAGAATCCCCGAGGAAACGTTAACTTTGGCCGTTTTCCATGCGTTGCATACAAAACGACGACGGGGAGCGCTTTACCGCACCAGAAATTGGCGAAATCGGGTTTTACTATGGGGGGGTGAAAAGTGTGCGAATTGTATCGACCCTTGAACTATTTACTTTTAACACCTTAACACTGTATTGTAAGAATTTTTATTAGAAATTGTCGCTATTTTCTAATAATAGTAGTCAGTTTGTTACTTTGGTGGGCATAACCAAAATGGATACGATGCATTGTTGCTTTACATGTTTTAAAGCTCAGCTTGTGTGAGTCCTTTCCCAGTCTGGAAACACTTGCCCTTTCTAGATTAAGAACTTTCATATTTCAAAAGTCTTTTACTTATACAACAAGCAGCGCTTATAATTTCATTCCACAAAAATTTAAATGTAAATTTAGTATTTAGATAATGAGTTCAGTGTAGGAGTAGTCAATGTTAAAATTCACTCGTTGTATTTGTATGTTCATTGCTTTTTTATAAATAAAGATCTTTCTTTTACAATTATAGACCAGTAATATAATTGGATATAAATATCTATCTTAAATCAAATAATTGGTAGCCAGACTAAAAACTAAGACTAAAAAAATTATACATTATTTTATGCTAAGATTGGTCTCAGAATAAATTCCAATTTAATATTGAAATTTTAGTTTGATTTATAGCTGAATCAATTTTAATCAATATTTCTGTTTACCATTTAATTCTATATATAGACAAAGTTTCTGCTGCGAGCTACGGTGGATCAAAATTATTTAACCAAAAACTCTAGGCTTGACCTTTTGTTTAAGTAATCATGTCCGAATTGGTAAAATTCATAATCTAATAAGTAGTCATATTATCCGATTATTATTTTTTTATGAAAACCATTTAAAGATCCAATATTTTCTAAATTAAGCAGTAATTTATTCCTTTCATAAAAGTGAAAAATATCTATTTTTAAGGCTTGTTATTTTGCGGAAAATGCAATTTTTCTATATTTATTTTAGGCCTAAAATATCAAAGCTATGAGGTAAATAAATAAAATAAAAGGTCAATCATATACGTTCTTGTTATGCCTATGTTATGTGTTAATTTAAATTGTTATGTTTAATTTCCAGTCTAAAATGGAAATATACGAATGAAAAATATACTTTTTTTTGAAGATCCAGAATGTAGTTTAATAACTTATTTATAAAAGTAAAAAAGCTCGGTTTTTATTTTTGTATCGGCTTCTTAGGCTGAGTTATTATAAAGATTTGTAACGGAATTCTTTTTTTCTACCTTGCCACAGAAAAATCTAGACTAGTCTAGTCAGTTTTCTGAGGACACTTAATATAAATTGAACCTTAGGCATTAAACTAAACAACTTTATTTGAGTTTAACGTCTTTAAGGTCAAATTAAGGACAGTTCAGTAGATATTAGAATGTATATTTAAGTCAAGATGTCGCCATATCTTTTGGACCAAAATTAGTTCCTATTTGAGGTGGCAAAACTGCTATACTTTCCATTTATGCAAAACTAAAAAAAAAGGACATCTTAGTAATTTTTGTTATGCCTATATTATGTTAAATTATTTATAAATATATCGTTATCTCAATCTAATCATAAAAAAACACAATAAAATTATGTTTTTTTTTTATGTAATTCAATAAACTATGCTAGAAAAATACGATTTCCAGTAGATCGAGAAGGTACTTTAACCATTAAATTATGATATAGGGAAAAAGGGATAAGTTTGACTTATTTTTAAATCGCCTTCTGTGTCTAAGTTATTTAAAAAAATAGTAATGGGATTATGTATCTTCTGCCTATGTACATACTTCTATGTATTTATTTTGATACCCAGAGAATCTAGACCTAGTAGAGGTAGAGGATATAAGAGGAATTCAGCAAACAGGTTTTTAACCTCTATTTGAGCGTTCAACGTCCTTAGTAAGTAAATCAAGCAAAATTTATAGGTATAGATATAAAAAAAAGCATTGTAGCCATTTTTGTTATGCCTATTTTATGCTAAAAAAGTTCATTAACATATATTCATTATATATTGTCATCCCAGTCTAAAGCATCATAAAAAAGACAATAATATTATATTTTTCTGTGTTATTTAATAAAATCTAATTGATCTTATTCTTAAAATCATATCTCTATCTGTAATAACAACAAAGTTATTCAACTTTTGAGAATTTGTCTAAGATAGAGAAATGTTAAAAATCATAAGAAATATTTAATTTTTGGATTTATTTCTATAGTTAGATAGAAAAAGCTCAATGCATGAAGAGCATATTTTATTTCTACACTATTAAGCTTTTAATTTCTCACATTTTTTATAAGTAGGCAAAATATGCTCTATGCCCAGCTGCATATCTCCCTTTCTAAATGTTCTAGTTTTAATAGCAAAAAAGTTATCCAACATTTTCAAATCCATCTGAGCCATATAATTGCAAAAAAAATTAAAAATTTTAATTTTTCTTAGATACGCTTGATTTTTTCTTTCTTTATTCTTTTACGGTTAATCAAAAGATGCTCGGTGCATTGATGAATGCACTTTTTCAATGAACTCTTTAGCTTTACTAGCAAAAAGTTATCTAACTTCCTGAAATGTATCTGAGGCTCACATTAAATGCAGAAGTCATACAATTCCAGAAAATACAAATTATAATTCAGAAATAAAATGATGGTGCCAAAGAAAGTGTAATAAAGAATAAAAACAAAATTATTTTTATTATTAACACTTTGCTAAAAAAACACGATTTCTAGAAGATTCTGGATGCAGTATAAAAGCCAAATTATGATTTAAAAAAAAGTAAAAAAAATTGTTTTTTATTCTTGTAACGCCTTCCAAGTCTGAATTATTATAAGAAATTGTAACGAAATTATATATTTTTTATTTATCTATTAATTTGCTACTTGAAAAATCTAGACACATTATCCCAAGAATAATTTAATATAAATCAAAATTTAGTCATTTAACAAATTTATTAAAGTTGGCGTAACCTTAGTGTTAAATCGAGAAAAGACTAGTAGCGAATAGAAAGTGTATTTAGTCCTAAGTAAGAGTCAAAACGTCGGCACATTTTTTAGAGCAAAATCAATTCCTATTTAAGGTCATAAATCTGCTACACTTTCCATCTAAGTAAATATAAAAATAAAAAGGCATCATAGCCATTTTTGTTATGCCCATGTTATATTAAAAAAGGTCAATTTTCATTTATATAGCGCCATCTTAGTCTGAGGTATCATAATAATGGTAATTAAAATAGGAAATTAAAGAATATCTAATTTTCAGAAAATTCAGACTATAAGTCAGAAATAAAATGATGATGGCGAAGAAATTATACCAGTTTAATTTTTAGTATGAAATGACGGTATAATAAAGGTCATATGTAATTTAATAACCTATGCCAGAAAAATATGATTTCCAGTACATACAGATACAGACTGTACCTTAAAGATAAAATGATAATAAATTGAAAAGTAGTAGAATTCGAATTTTATTTTTATATTGCTTTCAAAGTCTAAGTTATTCTAAAGAATGCAAACAAAATTATATATTTTTTTGCTTATTTGTTACTACATATATATTTATTTTGCTACCCAAACAAAGTATAATAAGAATAACTTAATGCAAATCTAAACTTGGGTATTTATTTAAATGGGCACACTGATTTTAATCTTTTATTCAAGTTAAACGTCCTTAACATTGAGAAATAAGAGGTAGAATGCGTGTCTAGGCCTAAATTAATGCCGAAACGTTGATACTTCTTACTCCTAAATATATTAGGTTTCTGTTTGAGGTCTGAAATCTGCTACACTTTTCCTCTATGTAATTATTAAAATAAAAGGGTACCATAGCCATTTTTGTTATGCCTATATTATGCTAAAAAAATGTAGAGGATAGAGAAATCCAAAATCTTAAGCATTCAAGTAGACAAGTTTTCATATTTTTTTGATAATGTAGCTCAAACAATATGTTAATAACGATACATTAAAAAAGTCTGTCCTCCAACGTAAACAACCAATCGACCTGCTACAGATCCTTTAAGTAAATAAAAACGGTAATGGAAACTGAAACCCGACATCTGCAAAAAAAACTGTTGACTGATTTACTGGTAATATATCTCGTGTCCTGTTTGTTTACCGAACATTATTAAACATGCCATAAAAAAGTGCGCACTTCTCCGCTCCGGGGGTAGCATTTGCGAAAGTCCGAAAACGGTTGATTTATGTCTCGGGGTGGCCCTCGGAACACACTACATACACAGTAAAAACTATATATCATGCCCCAAGACAAATTACTTGCTGGAGTGAATTAATAGTTTTACTATAAAAATGACTTCGAAATGGAACTGTACTGTTGTTGTCTCTAGTAAAAAAGTCATTACCAACTGAACGGCAAAAAGTTTGTAAACATTATCGAATGATAAATTGTTTTTAAATGAGACTTCTCGAACAATAAATAAATGTTTTTGAAGAATTAATAGGGCGCAAAACAGCTTACGCGAGAATTAATGGCCATAAGGAGGAATCCTGGTACGGGAAGAGAGAAAAATGAAAGTGATCACGGCGGGGTTCGGGCCGGTCAGGCCGGAAAAGTGCTAAGTTCGGCAATCCGGGTGAGAAATCCTGTGCGAGGCCTTTAGACCCCCGGGGAGCATAGGGGATCCAGGAAAATGGATTACTTTTTGTATTGTTTTACACGCCAAGTATTTTTTTTTTCGTTTCGAGGGATCGGCGGTAATGCGATACAGTGGTGGAGAAAATTGTGCGCTATCACGCAATAGAACCTTAAAAATATGTTGAAAAGAATGAAGAAACATTTGGGATTAATAGTCGTCGAGTACTTTTGCTCTTTTTATAGCATATGAAGCAAGAGAACTTATAAAAAAAAGCCCTATTAGGCTTTTAGTTCCAAAAAGGATAATTTGCTTTATTATTAAGTTTTTGAAGTAGCTTTTATTATATTTTTAGCCGCACTTTTGAGGTTAAATTCAATCGATTTTGTTCATTTAGGTGGCAGTATTATGATATTTAAGACTTTATGAACTCACTGCTACCAATAGATTTAATATTTTCCTAAAGAATGATTAAACAAACATGTTTCATTCAAGCTCAAATTTTAAAACTATATTAGTCTAACTTACTAGCACTCATTGCTTATATAAACATATTAGCAGATATACCTACATATATAGATCTAAAGCTAGAGACAGCCATATAAGTGATTTATATTAGTGAATTATCATCTAGTTAAATTTTTTATTTCAACTTGTTCAAACTCCTTTACCCTTTTATCTTTTTTAATTAATAATAATTTTGGCTTTTTCACCTAAGAAAATATAACAAAATATAAATATGGAATAATACAAAAGATATGCGTAGGCATAACAAAAACGGACATAATGAACGTTTCTTTTATTTTCTATGCAATATACTTTAGCTCATAATTTATTATCGAATTCTTATAACGAACTAATAATTATTTCTTAATTTATTTTCCTCTGTTACTTTTTTAAATTTTTATTAATTTTGGCTACGAATTCAATGAGAATTAGATATGCATGAGCATAACAAAAATGGATATGAAGCGTTTTTATTTTTATCCATATAAAGAACTTAATATTTAACGCATTATGAGCCTTAAATGTGACCTAATTTGCCCCTTGCTAAATAACAAACAAGTTTTATATTGCTTTAAATAAACACATCAAGAATATGACCCAATTATCCACGCTCTGCTACTTTAAGCACAAAATAACAAAATTTAAACTGCATTTGCTGTTAAGTTAAAAGCTTTTAAAATATACTAAGCAAAACACCCTTTAATAGAACTAACTACTTTAGAGATTTCAAAAAAAAAGTATATGCACTCAAGTAAAAATATTCTGATTTTTAATTATTTGGAATCTACCTATAATTTCTAAAAAGCTTACGGGCAGTGATGAGGGCACTTCCTTCACTCATTAAAATTAACAAAAATAGAACTCCAACGTCTCTAAACTGTGATGATTAAGAAACTCGAGTTGTAATCCATTTAAGTTATGCATAAAATTAAAATATTTTCTTACCCATCTATTAATGTAACGAAATTTGACAGAATAATAAATAGCGTCCTCCCAAATGTTTCTCTTTAAATAAAGTAAATAAGAACAAGTGAGCGGGAATGCAAATTAATGCAAAAATCTGTAAACGAATAAAAACATTTATTTAGTAAATATTTGGTAACGAAATCGTAAATATTAATATTATTTATTTCAAAGATGCTATCACACTCCTAGGCTCCCTAATTTATTTAAATCAAAAATTTTAACAGGTCAAACTAAAGCAATTTAAAAGATCCTAATCAAAACCCACAACACAATAGTAAAATGACTGTTATATCTGCCGGAAGACATATAATAATTTACTAACTAAATAAATACAGCAATTTGCTAGAAAAATACCGGGTCCTTGTGCTCTAATAACTATTATTTAGCCTCGGTTTTTGTATAGAGAGAATTTTAAGCTGTCTAAATGATCCTAAAATGCTAAATATCAAATAATACGAGTGAAAGGCAAAGTGTCGTAATTTGCAGGTGCAAAGTGGTAATTTAGATTGATATAATTACTGTTTTATATACGTGATTAGTATAAGAGAGTCTGTAATTATTGTATTAAGGAAATTTCTATTTCATAACATTTTAATGAAGCTGTTTATGAAAGAATAAAGTGAATTATGTATGACACTGATTTTCCTTATATCCTGTCCGTTTGCATGTGTATTGTTTTTAAGTACCATTCAGTCATGAATATCAATGAACTGCCCCTAGTAATTCATGATGCATACATAAAACATGAAAATTTTTTAGGAAATTAAAGAAGATGATAGTAGGAAGTCGTAAAAGTAATAATTATATTATTACAAACCATAATTAAACCGGTTTTGGAAGTCTCATGCTTTTAAGATAATAATTCCCATTATCATGAAACTGCATAGAAAATGTTCCTCGTTAAAAGGGTAATATATAAATTTCCGTAATATTTGTCTAACCTCACTTCTCCGATATAATCACCGGGCTTCGGATTTACGACCAAGGCAGATTATTAAATTTTATTATGCCGCTAGATTGCACATTAATCACCTCCCTGTTTGTTTTGAATACAATCTCGCAATTGTGCGGCGTATCTAGATACAGTTTTATGCTACCTTTATTTTATTGCCGTTCGAATAAAGCCCGCGCGCAGCTTTACGAGCTCAAAATTGTAATTTCTAAGAAAATGAGACGTTCGGACTATAAAGGCAGAAACGGGAAGCTTAAAAATTGCGCAAAGGGACTTAATCTGGCCATCAGGGTTATTAAAAATTGAACGGGAAGCTTAAGTTTTCTTTGTTTTTGTCATTTAGAAAATGCGATTCGTATCCGTTTAGGTTATGCCCGGTAAATTATTCAGAACGTATGTGCTATATATAAAGTGTCTTTATTTTGCCATGTGTTATTGTTTAGCAAAATTGTAATATGTTTTATGGATTATCTAATCTAGGCTGGTTTTTGATATATTACGAGGATACGCATTATCTTTCATGAGAGTTTATGATATTAGACTTTTTTTTTTGTAAGAAGCTTAAATAAATTTTAATATTTCATATCACCGATACCATTTATAGCAAACATAAGCACTTTTAAGTTAGGATTTCAAACTATCTTAGAGCTTAAAGAGATTCGTAGAAAGAAGAAAGGAGAAGTGGTCAAATAAAACTCTAAGTTTACTAAGTTTACATATAGGTGAGAAATGAAATATTTCAGTTCATAATGTTCATTTGTAATAGGTTAGTTTCATGAAGGGTTATATTTCACATATCCAAGGTTTATATACTCATAATAAAAATAAAATTTATAGAACATTCGTACAGTGATTCAGCAATAAGATGATGTTAGTTTTATGATTGGAACCTTTGGTGTGGCATTTAAATCAAAGAACAGTTTTTCCATTAAATCTTTAGTAGTCTTCTATTTTTTTTCTTGTTTTGTTTTTGAAACTTGGAAATCTATTTTACACCTTATATCTTACTTTCTTTACTTCTTACATTTGCTGCAGATTTGAAAATAAAGACTATAGAGAACAAACATATATAATAAAAAAATATATATGAAACTTATTATTTCTAGGAAATCCATTACAATATCCGTTTAAGTTATGCATATAAATAAATAATTTCTTTCATCAATTTGGGCTGCTGATATTATAGGTACTTATATTTGTTTCCATTTCCATTTAAAATAAAAAAATTATAAAATTATAAAATATATGCATATAAAGCTTTAGAATTACTTTTTTTTTACATTAAAAAACTTGTGTTTTTTTATTAATTTAAGTTTTATACACAAAAATGAGAAGAATATATTTAGTTCTTGTCTATTTACTTAGAAATGTACCCCACGTCAACGTTTTTTTTTATGGGAATCCTGGAAGAGTGTAATTTTTTCTAGTAAATCCTCAATGTGAACTATCATAAAAAAAGATAACGCAATTATATATTTTTTAATATAAATTTCGTAAAAATAACATACATTTCAGAAAACTCAGTTAGTAATAGAAAAATGGAATCCTAATATCAAAAAGAGTCAAAATTTTTATTTTTATATCTTCATCTCAGTCGGAGGTATCAATGAGACTGGTAACGCAATGATGATTTTTTTAACTCAATTATGGTCATTTTTATAGTAAGAAAAAGACAATTTTTTAGGAGATTAATAGATATAAAAAAAGTGGCATAGCTTACTTTTCGTTTTTATATTTCCATCCTAGTCTTAAACAATATAAAGAATGATACAAAAATAATGTCTTTCTATTGTAATTGTAAAAAATATGCGAGAGATATATAATTTTCGGGAAATCAAGAATAGTACATTTTTGTAGTTGTGATTGACTAGAAAACTTAGTTTCACTGTAGTTATGAAAATAACTATAAAGAACAACTACATAAAATAAGAATATATACATACATAGGAAGTTGACAATTATATCCATTTAAGTTATGCATGTAAATAAGTATTCTCTTTCATTTATATAGTTAAACAAAAAGTGTAATAACTACAGTTGTAGATTGATAATTTTAATAAAAACATAGCACTTACTTTTTTTCTATAGCTCTAATATTTTAGGAGGATTGATTTTTAAAATAAGCATTTTAAGAATTAAATAACTAATTTGCGCTACCAATATTACAATTTAAGTACATACTCGTATTTGTTTTCATTGCCTTTTACATTAGAAACAAAAAATAGAAAATG
This sequence comes from Anthonomus grandis grandis, assembly GCF_022605725.1. Lineage (NCBI taxonomy): Eukaryota > Metazoa > Arthropoda > Insecta > Coleoptera > Curculionidae > Anthonomus > Anthonomus grandis. The sequence goes on along the minus strand of NC_065554.1, from coordinate 22,231,113 downwards.
ATAAAATGTATCCATGGAAATCCTAATTATTTTTTTTAATTAAAAAAAAATATAAATATCGTTCTTATTAATTTAAGCTCTATACATAAAATAAGAAAAATAAATTTTTAGTTCCTGTCTATTTACTTATAAAAATCCTCACTGATATCAAATGTTTTAATATTATCGACTTATAAATTTATTATAATAAAAATATTCAATTCACATCCACGTAAGATATACACGAAAATAAAATATAATATTTTATCGCCTATTGTTCTTGGCTTATACTCGCCACTGACGTTATATAATACTAATATTTTTTCCCTTTACCTTTTACATTGGCCGCAGCTTGGAAAAGAAATATAAACGGTTTTGGGAAGAATAAAAGGGCCGCCCTCATGTGGAATGGTCATAAAAATTCTTTATTTTTGGATTATAGCCTTCGCGTTTGACCTTAATTACTGTTTTGGGTCGTGTTTTTGTATGTATAAAAGGTATAATTTGTATAAAGGAAATTATTTTTAGTTTTATATGATATGCAAATACAAAAGAAGGGCTTAAATATAAACCAAAGTAAAACCAAATACCAAAAATAATAGGGATCACCACAATTCTTTTTTTTGCTGGATATTTGCTGATTAGTCAAAAGCTTTTGAGCTTATAAAAAAAGCGCCTATTTCATTTTCTTTCGGATTTATCACTTTCCTAAGCAAAAAAATATTTCCAATTGTAACGTAATCAGAAAAATCAATCTGACTTCTTACTTATTAAAACCTTATAAAGTTAAAAAGCACTTCAACATCGCTCCCTCAGACCAAAAACCAGGAAAAAAAAGGCCGAGCGATGCCGAGATAAGTAAGCTAATAAATTACCCAAAAAGTTCGAGACTACCTTTATCGTCGGCGAATAAAAATTGAATAACGCAGCCCTTAAGGCTATTCGAGGTAATAAATCGCTCCGATATTATACTCGGGCATATTTCATTTTAACACCTCACAACGTGTTTTTTGCTTTTGTTTTCTCCACAAAAATAGGACACTCATCAAGAAACGACAATAATTATTCTCTGTATTCTACCTTAGGCCATCTCGCGAGACCTTTTTTTCTCCAACTCTTTTTTTATCTCTAGTCCATTTCATTATTTAATGCCGGGTTACCGTGAGGAATGTCACCTGTTTGGCCTGAAGGCAACGGTCCGTGTATAACAACCTCTGATTAGTGTCTGAAGATCGGTTAAAATGAGATCGGTAACGGCGGGAATGACTCTTATATATTTGTGGAGATATTTTTATTGGTGCCAAGGCAATTTTCTGGCGAACAGTAGTGGCAGATGCGACAAGTAAAAAACGCACATATCCCCATTTATTTTATAAGAGAAAGGCTAAACAGATTGAAACTAGAAAGATCATCAATCTTGTTTCCAGAATAACGTTTTATCAATCGAATTAGTAATAATAATCGGGCAATCTATCAACGCGGTGATGTTTTATTTCAATAACCCAGAAAAGTGGAAAGAAAAATTGGATAATCACGGCCCTTTCTTTTAAAAATCATCTAATACTCCCTTGAGATAAATGAAAATGTTGTTCGCGGGTTTACTGCCAAATAACACGCCAGATGGAAGTTTATGATTTGATGGGTTCGTGTTTCGCGAGAGTAGATTGATCTAATAATTTTAAGTGCTACGGTAGTCAAAAATTAGTTTTGCAAAAACGTTAATTAGGCATAAACTGATTGGATATGATTCAACCTTTATTCGTAAACTATAATAGAATTTTTTCAATGAGGTCAGTTTGAGTATGAGTTTATGGAATATTTAAATATATTAACAAAATAATCTGTTAAATTCGGTAAATTTTAACAGATATTTACTGGGCCAATTAAATTTTATTTAGAATTTTCAGAGCCTTTTTGTTTTTCAAAAATTAGGTTTATAATGAACACTTAAGGCATAAACTAATAGGATAGGATCTACTTTTAGTAAATTATTTATTTCAATATAAAGTCAAAGTCAAATATCGTTTAATTGTTTTACAACACATAAAAAGTAATTAACAAAACAAACAGAAATGAAGCACTACGCAAAATATAATTATATTCTACCTAAGTAGATAATTATATTCTAAACTGCTAATGCTAAGACGAAAATAAATTAAATTAAAGAAAGTAACAGACAATTAAAACAATAATAGTTTTAGTAGCAGAAAACGAAAGAAATTTTAAAAAAATGAAAGAAAGCACAATGAAAAAGGAAGATTTGCAAAGAATTTATGTAGATATAAGACTCACCGAGATTCTCTGTTTTGTGATGGTAATTCTTTTATGACCATAGAGGTAGATATAGATCTTAAGCCTTTTAAAGATCATTGACTTTGTAATTAGACTGGATGTAGAGATGGCTAGATACAAGTGCAAAATAATTTAAAGTCGTGTTTCACATCTTGGAAATTGAACTAAGACAAGATATTTCCAAGCTATATATGTAAGTCATCGTGAAGATTTTTTGTTGTTTAAATAAAGGCCTTTCAGTATCACGCGGTTTAGCCTTACATACATATCTTAAGGCCTCAGGTCCAAGTTATACACAAATTAAATCAAACTGCATAATAACCAGATGAGAGCCTCCCTGCGAGCTCCGTAATATGAATATCAAACTTTAGTTAGCCGTTAATGATGATACGAAAAAATCTACTTGCATTGTGTTATGAAACTTGTAAACCTATATAGGTAACTTAAGTCTTCTGGGCATTAAAACAACGAAAGATTTGAGTCAAACAATTGTTTAATCTGCAAAAGGTTTGTAGTTAAAGTTGTAAGAAAGGACTCACTGTCAGGACAAAGTTAGAATATCGTGGTATCATCAGCAAATAAGGTAAATATTTCCCTCTATGCTCAGGTTTATCAGGTTATTGATATAAAGGAGGAATAGTATACAAGCAAGGACGAATTGCTAAGGAACACCTCACAATATATCTCCATAATTCGAGCAGTTGAAGAGCCACAAAGACCCGCTGTCGTTTCGATAACACCACTTCTTTTATGACATCATGCAGATCTTATGATGATTCCGTTTCTATGATCGTGTCAGTTGATCGTTTTCTTTCTGATGATGCACTTTCATTAGTCGATTTTCCTGTTTATGTTTCTGCACTTGTGTCAGTTGGGCTTTGAGTTTCTGGTGATGTACTTTTTCTTACTTGATTGTTCTTGCTTGCTTTGTTACTACACTAGTGCCAGTTGACCCTCCTTACTTTTGAGAACAAACTTTCCTCAGTCGACTTTTGTAGTTCTGTTTCTACACTCGTATTAGTTGAGCTTCCTGTTTCTGGTGATGTACTCTTCTTTAAAAAACTCACTGAGAAAATTAAGAAAAATGTAGATGTCATCACTGGTGAATATTTTGCTGGAAGCCAAATTGAACTCCACTTACGATACCATTTAAAATTATATATATATCAAAAAATTCTTCACCAGCTTTTCATTTAGTTTTGAAAGGGTTAAAAGCAAAAGGTTAAGTCTGAAATTTGATGGATCATCAAGACTTCTAGCCTTATGGATAGGAATGACCTTTGCCAATTTCAGACAAGTCGGAAAAGTTCTCATTAGCCAAGAAGTATCAATTGGTTTACCTGGTACATTTAGCACAATGTCGGGCAAACCTAAGAAGACTCCACATTTATGTTTTTAATAATGGATAGTGTTTTTTTAACCTAATCTTTATTTTTAGGAAAAGAAAAAAGTGAAAAATTAATTGGATCAACTGATGGTCTTAAGTGATGCTAAAAGTTCTCGACAAAATGACAAAAAATGTAATTAGGTTATTAGGACGAATTTCTGGATTTTGAATTGGAAAGTAGATATGTCATTGTATTGGATTTTCCAATATTCCCTGGCCCTATTATAAGAGTAACTCTAGTGAGCTTCGCACATAATTCCAGGAGACTTTGGCCCAAAGACCTAAACAGAGTTTGACACAGTATAAAAGGTTGTTTCTGATTGATTATGTGTGTTGTTTAAGAGATGTTTGTTGGAAGCACCTTCAGACCTAGAAAAAAGTTCTTACAGTAAGCAACTGAAGAACGCTAAATACATTATACATGCAAATTTGTCAGTAAAAAATTTTATTGATTTTTCCTTTTTTTGCACTTAAAATTATTTTATAACTACAAATTCGGTGCCTTTAATTTTGCAATTTAAACAAAAACTAAGCATAACCTAAAAGGATATGATACATCTTTTTTTAAGTTCATTCTTCTTATTAGCAAAATTCTCCTTAAGTACTTCCTGGATATTTTTAAAGAATGCCTCTTCCCTTATCGCCTAAATCGATCCTTTTCCTACAACAGTTCCGGGCCCACAAAGAGAATGAATTCGCCATATTTTGCATCCGATCGTGTCCCAGGATGCGGGTTCTAAATCGCAAAAAGACCAAATTGGATGATGTATGCACCGGTCAGGCACTCCCGTCTTTGTTTGGCGTATCTCCGATCTGTGTTAACGCCGCTCCTGTTGGAATTTGGATGCGAATGGAGAGACAATGCACGTAGATAAAAGGTTTTATTTGATTAAAGTGGGATCTATAACATGAAATGTTTCTGTGCCAGGTAGTCGCTCGTTCCTGCTACGTAACGAAATAGAAAAGCTAATTTACCGGTAATCGCTCGGAGTATTATTAAAATAGACTGCAAGGGAAACGTAATGGCCTTTTTAATAGAAAGACAAATTAAATTGTTTATTGTTTGTCTTGAAAGGTATTTCGAAATGTGTGGGGCCTTGATGCATTTTTAACAAGTCGTTAAATAGATGGATTTTTATATATATTTCTATAGTGGTATCGCCCCCCATTTCCGATGAACAGTATTTCAATTTCAATTTACTTTACTTTCGTATGAATTAAATATTAGTTTCAATTTGGTCGCCCCATTAATAATGCACGATTTTAGTATTCCGGAAAGGGCTCGGGGGGCAATTTTAAATAACATTTGACATGCCAATCCTAATTTGACCTTTTTGAGGAAATTTCACTTTATATATTTTAGATTCTGCTGCTGCAAAATTTTATATTATATTGGGGTGCTTTCATATCTAAATTAAAGATTTTACGTCTAATATAATTTTTTTATTTTTGCTATACTTCGGCCTAAATATACTCGTGAGCCATTTAGGTTACTTCCAAATAAATGTATATATATTTAATAAATTAAATTATTAAATAATATATTTGTGTTTCAATTGATCAAATTAAATTGGTTTTTAAGGCATCGACCTAAATTTTACATACGAGGGTCCTACCTAAGTACCCAACCCAGCAAAAATAACACACAAATTTTGGGAAAAAATGTTTTTAGTTTTTGAACATAATCTCCTTTTAGCTCGATATACTTTTCCCAGCGATGTTCGAAACCCTTTTTATATAACAACTGTCTTGCTGCTCCAAATAGTTATTAACTTCCGAGGTCACTTCTTTATCGTTGCACAATATTTAACCACTCTCCACTCTCAAGCCATTTTTTCAAGTTTGGAAACAAAAAATAATTCGAGGGGGCCAAATCTGGCGAATAGAGTGCATGAGGTAGCAATTTAAATTCTAATTCATCAATTTTGGCCATTGGAATAACGGATTATGCTCTCTTGTAATAATATTTTCTTCTTAACCAAATGCAGCGGTTTTGGTTAATTGTAATTGACATACTCGCCATTGGTACTTTTATTTTATTCATCTTTCTGCCAAACAAAAGCTAGTTGAAAAAAAACTTAAATCGTTTATCCTAAAGTGATTTTAAGTTTGACTGATCAAGTAGTACTTGCCTATCAAAATTTTGCATTAGGATACTGAAGTAATCATATAAAGACCATTAAATTCTAGCGCATTTAAGTTGTGAAACCAAATATCAATCAATATACAGTCTATATTACATTAATTGAAAAGTTACTGCAATTGCTCGAGGTAAACTCCAGCATCCTAACACCCCTCAGCTGAATTAAGTTTCTTGAAACAAAGAATTTCACAAGAAAAACAATAAACATTCTAAGTTTTTGAACACAATGCCAATATCCTTAACTTGCATTTTATATAGCAGGTTAGTATAATTTATTGAATACTTTGACGATAGATAATTAATGAATATTAGCCCACGCCCATTATCCCAAAAATCCAACGATATGACCTTGCCTGCAGATTAAACGCTCCTCGCCTCCTTTGGAACTAAACTTCCCTTTTAAGTCCATTGTTTTGATTGTTCTTTTGACAATCTTTGGTGTAAAGTGATTGACTTACGTTTTATCCATTCTGTTTTTGCTCGAGTATAAGCAAACGCATTATTTATCTTACTAGTATCACTTTATGGATTTTCTTCACCATTTCTGGAGTCTTCACCTCATTTAGTCTACTACTGCAATGCTCGTCAAAGCAGCTCGCACGAACTTGTTTAAAATCTGCTACCTAATAATTTAATGATTACTGTTGTAAAAGAAGTAGCAGACTCACCCGGAGTAAAATCCAGTTCAGCTCTTATATTAGTTAAGCTGTGGCCTTAAAATAATAGTATTGTACCATTTAACGACTACCAATTTTCTCCATTTTGGCATCTTCAAACTAGAACCATATATAGATTGTGTATTTACATAAAATAATATTTCTGCAACTACAGCTATCTCTAGGTTAGGTCAGTTACCACCCTTGTATTTCCAATTTAAAGCTTTTGTTGAATATTTGATTTCTTGGCGCCCAACATGTGGTTTGAATACTAAATTAGGAGTAAATGCTAATTTTATATTCTAGAAGATAATTAATAAAGATTAATTTATTAGGAACATTTAAGCTCTTGTGGATGGTTTTCATAATTATTTTATGTTCAACTTTCGAAATGTTTGCTATTTTTATAACAAGATCTCAATCTAACTTTACATTGTGTATATTTATTTTGTTATGCTACTTAAATAATAATGTTTGTACATTCTTCATCTTTTTTTTCGGTGAATTTTCCTTAATGCCCGATTTAGCCCATCCATTGCCGTTCTTAGCCTAGTAGGCGTAGAAGATAGATCATAACAGTCTTCTTGCTCCTATGTACTTCTTCTCGGGAGGCATTTTCTCAGGAGAAAAAAAATGATAAAAAAGTCAGATAAATCTCATATGAATGGGACATAAATAACCCACCCAGTCACCGTTCGCTTATTTTCTAAAACCGACGCGTCGTATGGGGATATGGGGCCGGCCACAGACCAGAGATCGCGCGTATTATCATAACGAGTTCCAGCTTAATATATCATCGTAGTGTCATCTAAAACCTTATGCTAATATTGCCGTAACTGCAGCCCCGCTGGCTTTGTTTGAAGTATCTTTTACCTGAATCGGAGGTTATAAATTCCAGGCGCTTTGAAATTGTGCCCGTGCGTAATACGGAGGCCATTATATTGGCTTAAAACGCACGTAATTGATTGTGGGATGCTTGTCTTCACATTTAACTGGCATCTTATATAAATATGTGAGTTCGCTGCTTAATATTAATGTTCTATACTACGTTTTAGAAATATATAGAGCAAAAAAGCCTTACTAGGTATGATCTACGCTTTGACATCTAAGAAAAAGTCTAGTGGTCACAGATTAGAGCATCGTATTTTTCATTTGATCAATATTGGAAAATGTTGGTTTTAATTGAATTACATTGCTACAACTTCTTGCTCCTAATAAAATTAGAGCTCCTGAGTTGGTATCAAGCACTTTTTTTCTGTTTTAGTCATTGTCACATTATGGTGTTCGAGGCATGGTATTGGACCTTTTTAAAAGCTATCTTTCCGATAGAGATTAATTTCTGAAACTAAGTCAAGTACTTAATCACCCTCTGAAAATAAAAACTGAAGTTCCACAAGGCACCATATTGGGTCCTATTCTCTTCATTATATATATTATTGGCTCACTAAATTTAAACATAAATAGTAAAATTATATCCTATGCTGACGATACGGTACTTGCTTTTACTGGTAAGACATGGTAAGAGGCAAAACAAAGAGTGTTGCGCGGTTTTGGTGTTGTCAAACAATGGTTAGAATCTTTTAAATTATCCCTAAATTTTTCAAAATGTAGACTGAGTTTTACTGAAAATCAGACAAGTGAAGAAAACCACTGTTTTATACCAGAGGTAAAGAAAACTAAATATTTAGGAAAAGTTATTGATTAGCATTTAAAATGGACAGAACATATATCATATCTCACAAAAACAGTTCGCACCTTAATTCAGAAACTTTGTCTTCTTAGAAAATTTCTCTGCATTAAACTGATCAAATTAGTACACAAATCTCTAGTGGAGTCATTGCTGCGGTACGGCCTTGTAGTATATTACATACAAAAGTAATTTACAATAATTACGGGTAATACAAAACTCCATGAACAATATATGATTCATTTACATTTTTAGGAAATAGTATATAAGTAATATTTCAGTGCACATACAGAGGTATCAACAACAATTATTTGATTTGTCTCCTGAAAAAGAGACAGCAAAATTTTCAAGACATATGTGATAAACATTTTATTGGTAAAATTATCATTTTGTGCATTTTTATTAAATAAACCATTTTGTTGCCGCTCAATTACCGAAATTCAAACAATTATGGCCATCATGTCCACTTTAGTTATGCACTCTTTAGAATAAATCGCATTTATACCTTTTAGGTATTTTACTCATAACTCATTCTTAATACTAGAATGTCTCATCGATTCCCATAATTTTCACATAAATCCCATCCAGGTTATAATGTCAACAACAAATCAAGAGAATATAACCATCATATAACTAATTCCGACAGACCCATCACCGCGATATATTGGCCCAGCATGTAAATTGTCGTGTCAAACTCAGCGATACCGAATTAATTTCGAGGGCATCATTCACAGTTGAGGATAAATCCGTTTTAACGTTATTTATGGCGGTAACATTTTTATCTCGTTCGATGCGGCTCGTTGTCTTCTTGACGTCGCAATCTCGTCTCAAAAACGAGTTCTTGCCTTAACGGCATCTTCCTTGTCCAAATATGTGTAGGAGGGCCTCATTTGCATACTAATCCCGAACAACATCGGTCAGATTCGAAATTTCATAATATATCTGTCAGTGGCCCATAACAGCCAGGGGGTTAATATTATATTAAACCCCAATGGTTCCAAGGACTTAATCTGCGATATTTCATTGAATAACGGGGGTACAGTTCTGAAAGATTTATCCTGACAGCTACAAATGTGCCTAAAATTCGTTGCATCCTGCTCTCTCTCGCGAGCCCATGCGACGGCTTTATATCAGTGCATAATAGACACGTCGAGAACGATCATGCTAAATATATGTAAATCTTGCAACTGAGAGATTTATTTTCCTATCTGTCTTTCTGCTGTTGTTTCGCGAAGTTTGGGCCTGTCTCGTTCAATACCGCAGAAAGATTTAGATGATGGTTGTTGATTTGAATTTTCATTTATGCCATTGAGGTTTTAAAATATGTATTTTAAGGGGGCACATAGTTAAGCCGGTTATATTCTCAAGGGTTTTGGTAAAAGATTTACTCTGTGAAGCACAAATTCTCTCAGGAAATTGGGAGGGAGATAGAGCAAGGAGAGTAAGGTACACTTTTTCAATTAAATTTTTTTACATTTAAAAAAAATGGGTCTTAGGACAAAAATTAGGATAAAAAAATTATAAGTCATACTTAATTGATTGAATTAATAATAAAATAAGATAAGTTTTATAACAAAATACAAATGCCTAAAAAACAATAAAAAAATATATACATTTTAAGAATAATATGTGTTCATATTAACACAATCCAGTATACTTATTTCACTTTTAATTATTGTAAATTAGAAATACAACGGTATCTCTCCAGTCTGGTGTAGCAAGTAACTATATTTAACCTTCCCTTAGTGTTGTGGCTATGGATGCTTTCATAAGATTTGTAATTATCCCTAATATTTTTATACAATAGATGTTCCAGGAAATATGCACAAGGAAAAGACAATAAACTCTACTGGGCAAAAATAGCTCTGCAATCTTCTCTGACGTTTTTGAGCTTCAGTCGAAGGTGATAAACCACCCCATGATAAAATAGTATAGGATATTTTACTGTGGAAAATAACAGTTTCCTGAGATACATGATCCACTAGACCCATTAGGGCAAAGACTGCAGAAAGAACAATCTAGGGCTTCCACATAAACCTCGAATCCAGTTCCATAACAAGAAACCTGATAGGTATGATTGTGTCAATTCTATACTAGTTTTACTGAAATATTAGGACTTTAAATAAAAATATAGAGTGTATGTCACATTCAAAAGCCTTGCTGAGGTCGCAGAATAGAGCATTAAAATATTAAAATGAGGTCATCAGCGCATTCAAAAGGTCAACAAGAATCCCTCTCTCTAGGTGCTTCTCCCTAGCCTAAAGGCCAAACTGATGGTCACTGAATAATTTATTTTTGAAGAATTGAATAAGTTGTTTTGACCTGATCCTTTTAAATATTTTCGATATAATTGGCAGCAATGTAGCAACAGCAGCTATTAACTTCGTAACTGCGTGAAATCGAAGTCTGAACTGTGTGAAATTAAACAAAAATATTCAAAAAAATAACTCTGATGCCTAAGATCAATCAACTCTCAGCTGCCCAAAATCGATGACTGAACTGACAATTTTTTTTTTTAAATCGTTTAAACTACTTGAACTTAAGTGCCTGAAAACCGTAAAGCGATGCCTGGAATCAAGGTTCAGTTGAATGCAACTGCCTGAAAATAAAAAGAATCTCTAAGTCAGTCAAATAACCACTAATTAATCACAAGACAGTTTTACCCCTTACCAAAATTCTTCGGCTTACTCTTGAGTTTTGAGTTTTGATTAGTGGTGAATATTGTCTCGTGATTTGAGCGTCACACCAAAGGTTCTAACCATGGGACTAACTAATTCTTGTTTATTGAATATTTTTATTATTAAAAAATTTCATTAAATTAAATTATGACCAACGTCTATTATAATTTTTTTTTTGATCATTTGATCAAATTGCTCTTCTTTGGGCATTAATAGTCAAGAGATATTTCTGAGGTGGCCACTCACTTTAATGCCCAATACCTCAAAAACAAGTTGGATAATCTATGTAAGCTAAAAAACGTAATATTCACTAGAATGTTTTCTATAAATGTTAAATAAGGTTCAAACCAATCCAATCAGAATTTTTAACAATTAGTTGTTGTTAACAATTAATTGTGGTCCATCCGATCTTTGAGTGGATTCTGCGACCGTGCTTGCTTAATTCTAGTCCTTATTTCGATATCGGGATTTGTGACTCTTTTAATCCAGGAATCCAAGTATTTAAAACGATTTACTATTTCTAGGATTTCGATTTGCAATGTAATTATGATAACTGATTTCTGCTTATTACCATTAAAACAAAAATCTGTTTTCTTAAACAAGATTGATCTTGTTTATTTATTTAAGATTTATATGTGTGTAATTAGGTTTTTTTTAGAATAGTATTACTTTTTTAAATAAGTTAATTAGGATTATCAGTTTCTTTCTCCTGACTTGTCTTATTCTATTGTATATGTATTATCAAATGATTAAATAAATCAGTAATCAGTAATCAACGATATCACATGATTGGGGTTCCCATTTGAGGTTAGCTGGAGGTGAGAAGGTGTTTTTTTAACGTGTTTATTTTTTTTTAAAAAGTAATTAAGAGTGGTTTTTTTAAAGAACAAATATGTATGTATATGAGTAAAAAAGGGTAAAAATATTGCTTAAAAATAGACTCTTAATTGTTGATATTAGTATTGCTTGTACTTCTTTGACTTCTTTTTTCTCAGAGTATGTTGCCTCTACGATCACATAAGACTTGACATATTTAATTCTTTCCCTAAAACCATGTTTTCTTTTTTAAAAAAATCATATTTAATTCCCGATTACCATCGAAATTCCAAAGAAATCCACCTAGTCGCACGGCCTCAAGGAATTCCCGTACAAAACAGAAATAACCGCTGTCGGCTCCATGTGAGACACGATGTTCCACGTACTCCTTCTCTCGTTGTTGGCAAAAGAAGGTAGCCGCTCTCGAGATTTCGATCTAAATGTTCTACATTAACATACAGCCGTTATAAAGTACCCAGAGTGGTCAAGGAGAGGGTTCCACTGACCGTGCCGTCACGTTTTTCATCGAGATAGGGAAAATTATAGAGCGATGCGCCTTTCGGCGTTACGTGTGTTACGTAATACCGCGGATTATTTATTGACTTGGGGCGGTTTTGAATTTAAAACACGCGAAATTACAGGAACCCGATGTGAAACGGAGGGACCTTGCGTGGGTTCAATTTTGAAAGAAACATCGTTTTTTTATGTAGACTTAAACTGAAACAAAATATCCTTAATAAAGGGACTTATCCCTAAAAATCCGGCTTAATACCTAATCCCTACAAGCAATTTTTTCTCCTCAAGTAAAATCCACAAAGCGTAATTACAGAATCATAATGAGCCCTCTTTTTGTCCTCTGGGGCAAAATAATTTGCCTAAAGACATTTTTTCTTATTTAAATCGTTCTCATTTAGAAAATCCTTGTCTCTTAAGGAATTTTAGGGCAACGAAGCTACTTTATATCAATCTGGATTTAGCGGCAATTACCTCTCGGTCCTATTTTATAAATGTCTTTAAAAATTTTATGATCGGTCATAAAGAAAAAAGAACATAGTAAGGATGATAAAAAAGCCATCGTAAAATCTCGTTGTTTTTCCGCATTCGGGGAACTTTATTTTCCATGAGAGTGGAACGTGGAAAATCTGGAAAACATAAGTTAAATAGAAGCCGGGGTGACGTTGCCAGACTAGCGGCCGGATTTTGTATAATTTAATAAAAGCGAAATGAAAAATATTCCATGTGACAAGTATGAAAACGTTATGTATATGTGAAGGCGGAAGTGCTTGAAATTTAAAATTTAAGAAGTGAGACTCTCGACAGTTTCTTTTTCTAAATTGCCTTAAGCTTGCCTTTTAATTTTATTTATTTATAATCGCTTTATTGGGACATTCAAATATACCGGGTGGTTTCAACGTTAAGACATTTATTTTAGCTGCTTGTAGGACTCGTCAAAGAAAGCTGAAACACCGCACCTACATGTTTACATTGACTGCCCAATAGCTTTTGACAAAATAGACCTAATACCTCATAAGCATTTTGATACAGAAATTTGAAATCATTAGGTTATAGGATCAATGTGAGAATCTCTGTTTTTCTATTATGATGCTAAAAGTTCATTATGAAAAACTAGGGGTTTCTAAAATAATTATTAGTGGATCATCACAAATTTTTCAACACAATTCAAAGTATATAATGGAAAAAAACTAGCGGTTTGTGAAAAAATTCTAGTAAGTTATCTCAGTTATTGAGATCGAGGTGGACTTGTCACATTTATAAGAAGATATTCCCCTAAATGTAAACCAGAATATGTGGTTTCGACATGCATTTCCAAATAGATCGATAGGTTTTTTTTTAATTTTTTGGCCTCTTCGCTTTGCGATTTTTTTCCGTGGGCTATTTGAAAGAGTTGGTGTATAACGGAGTAGTGAATACTTATGTTAAAACTTGTGAATACTAGTTAAATATTAGTAGTATTAGAATACCAAGACCTATAGTCGATTACACCAAATACTTAATCCAAGGTTTGACTTCAACTAGTCGAATTGGTTCACTAAGTGAAAAAGTACGCCCAAAATGCCAAATACCCAATCTACGGTAACAAGTAGCAAAAGTACGTGCCCTACTATGCTATTGAATACTACTACATTAAAAATGTCCTCCAAGTTAAGAATTTTTAACATCATTCCTCTAATAAATAATTTATTATCTTTCTCTGATAAGGAAAAAGATATTTTTCATATTCTAGGTTAATAAACTTTTAAGATCACTACAGAGGTAATAAATATTTTATTATTGGCAAGCAGATAAAGGACCAATTTTTTTAACTTATTCCATGTAACCGAACTTTAAAAGTCCCCGCTAAAATAAATATTGAAATACTTCCTTGAGGTTAATTTTTTTAAGTCGTAATTTGCATCAGGTGCACAACATTTCATATAGATGCAGCCTCAGTTATTTTTTTTTTAGAATTTTTCTTTATTTTTAATTTTATTTGTCTTGCCACTTTTTTTTTTGTAAAAGCTCCTTATTACTATTTATAAAGCACACCATAGAACTTAGCAGTCAATAGTTATTATTATTAGAATTATTAGAATGAATGTAAAGTGAATAAGGCATAACATAAATGGATACGATATTTACTTATAGTAAAAAGAAAATATTTCTTGATAAATCTTGTATATTTTTGGTAACAATTTTAATATTTTATCCTTTTTTAATTGTTAAGAAACAAATTTTATAATTTTCAATCTGATAAGAAAACGCCTTGAAAATTCCAGCCGGGATAAATATTTTCTCGCTAGTAGTGAAAAAAAGATTATTGCAAGTTTTATCAGTCCAATGTCGACGCCATCGACGACATCGTAGGACCCTACGATGATTCAGCAGAAAGCAGACGACAATGTACTATAGCTTTTGCTGTTCCAGATGGGCAAGGTAACGTAAAAAGGGTATGTAAAAAAACGTTTTTGGAAATATTTGCTATCAGTTCGCAAAAGATTACCACGCTTGTTAGGCGTAAAAAGGAGGAGCATACAACCTTCAATGATAAACGAGGAGATTGTAAAAAATTCAAGTACACTCTTCATGATAGACAGATGGTAAAAGACCACATCAACAGCTTTCCGAGGTACGAGAGCCACTACAGCCGTTCAAAAAGTGAAAAAGAATATCTCAGTCCGGACCTTAATGTCTATAAGCTATTCAACGCTTTTAAAATAAAACATCCTGGTTGCACTATAACATACAAATTCTATAGAAGAGTTTTTATAAAGGATTTTCCAAATCTTTGTTTCAGAAGACCTAGAGTTGATACATGCAAGACTTGTGATTTACTTTTTTTAAGAAGCAAGGACATAGACTTTAATGTATCAAGAAAAGCTAAAAAGGAGCTGGAGTTGCATCATAGAAGAACAGATAAAGCTCTAAAGGTCATTCAAGAAGATAGTGCAAGTAGTACTCTTCCAGGTCCCGATACCTATACCATTACCATGGATCTACAGAGAGTTTTTTCCCTACCAAAATTAACGCATAGTAGTATGTATTACCGCCGCCAGTTGTCATGCTACAATTTTGGAATACATGTGCAAGAAACGTCAGATGGGATAATGTGCATCTGGCATGAAGGACTGTCGGGCCGAGGTGGCAACCAAATGGCATCATGTCTTCTACAAGCCTTGAACCCAGGTCAGCTTTCAACTTATAAGCGAAAACTATGTATATGGAGTGACAACTGCGCAGGGCAAATAAAAAACCGAATGTTCATTTTTTTATACATTTTATTAGTAGCCAATGGACATTTTGACACCATCGACCATAAATTTTTACTTATCGAGAAACAAGCAAAACGTTCTAAGCTTCAGACAGTAAACGATGTCAAAACGGCAATTCCGGCTGCTAGACCTTCCAGGCCATACAGACTCTTAGATATGGATGAATGTACTTTATTTGATTTTGATAAACTATCATCAAAACTTATAAATACAACTAAACTAGGCATTACACAAGCGTCGTGGTTACGCGTGACGAAAGAAGAGCCAGGCATAGTATTGTATAAGAAAAATGTCAGTGACTTAATAGGATGGGAGAAGTGCCGTGTATTAAAAAAGGGTGTGACTGTGCAAAATTTAAAGTCGGTTGAGCTCTTAGCCTTGCCTGGTGTTGAGCAAATATAGGAAAGTAAGAAAAAAGACCTTCGCGCAATGCTAAAGTACATTGATCAGGACAATAGAACATTTGTCCATAAAAAAAAATACATTTGTTTTATTTTCCTTATTTGTCAAGTTTTCTTTGATTTCTAGCAATTTTTAATTTTGGCACTTAGATCACTTAGCTCGACCATTCTTCAATTATATTTTATCATGTTCAAGCTGATATGGAAAGAAGATATTTTTTAAAGGATAAATGATCTTTAAAATCACTGCTCAAATTTAATTATTTTTTGGCTAATATAAGAAAATTGGGTTTTTGTGATTTTAAATTAGGATAAGTTTGGATCCGACTAATAAAGAAAAACCTAAAAATGGTTCTACACTAACGATTTTTTTAAATCACTTGTTAGATAATAAATATATTATAATTTTTAAGCTCGTATAAAGGAAAAGCATTTATTTATTGTTTCTTGGTTGACGAGCATTTAAAACATTGCTCAGATATTTATTTAATAATTTCCAAGCTAACAAGAACTTTTTTCCTTATTTTCGGGTTAACAAATCCTTAAAATCACTTCTGTGATATATATTTAATAATTTCTTTGTCAATAAGGAAGAAAATACATTTTACTAAATCCAGATTAATTATTTTTGATAATCATTAATAAAATATATTTTTACTAGTTTTTGGTAAATGAATCATTAGAATTACTATTGGAATAAATATCTAATTATTTTTTCACTAATAAGGAAAAAATAGTTTTCTTATTCTAGGCTAAATTAATTTTTAAATTACTTTTGACATAAATATATTATTTATTCCAAGTTTGTAAGAACAAACAAATTTTTATTTATCTTAACATTTTATTAAAGAAATCTACTTAGGAATTAAAGTGAATAATATACACATTTTATCAATATGCATATTTTCTTACTCAATAGAAACCAGAATAATTATTTCTTTAATTCCAACTTAAAGAATATTTAAAAAGACTGTTAAGAAAAATATTTAATAATTGTTCCAATAATAAGGAATAAATGTCTGATTTTAGGATTTTAGGACTTTTTAAATCAATCATCACATAATAAATAATTTATAATTTCCCAGCTAACGAAAAAATTATTTAATTTCTGTTTCTTATAAAACCTCTTTAGTCTCTTTTCAAATAATAATAATATATATTTCATACTCAATAATGCACAATACTAAAACAGTTAATAATCTTAATAAATAATAAAATCACTGCTGAGATAAAATTATTATTTTCAAAGAAATAAGAAGAAAAAACAATATTTTTTAATTATTCTGTAAAGTATGTAGAATCGCTGTTAAATTATTAAAGTCACTGCTGAATATTATATTTGTAATGTTTGCAAGCTTATATGAATTTACTGCTGACATAAATATTTACTTGCATCTTTCTAGGTTAAAATTACTTTTAGGATAAACATTTTATTAGTCTAATTAGTCTAGATAAGAACATTAAATTTTCAATGGTTGTGGCTCAAACTATTTTAAAGTCATGATTAATTTGGATCAATCTGGAATTAAAAGAAAGCATATTTTTCTTGTAAATAAAACATAAATAAAAGCTCTAGGCCAGGCTAATCTACCGCTTTAGACAAGCCTTACATTTAGTTAGAAACTGTATATAAGGCTGCTATTTTCTCTTAAGAATAGAAAAAAATCGCTTACTATTTTATAGAAAGACGTTTTCAACGAGACATATAATTAAATTTCCCAATTTTTCCAGCCCGACCCCAATTTCGAATTTTCAAACTGACCGCAGTGCAGCGTGCAGACCGGAAACGAGTTTATGCGGGTTTGCCCTTAATCATATCGTGTTAGCTAGACGATCCGTCTAGCCCCGGACCTTTTGTTCCACAGCCGGATACTGTGTTAGTTATTTTTTTATACACAAACCCCCTTAACCTCATAAAATAACCTTCACTTTAAATGATAAATAAAACTCAGCGCTATAAAATATTAAGTTATCCAGACACTTTGAAGTTGGTTCATTAAGCTCCAAAGCCTTTACTACGGTGTACTTTGCCAGGGTACATTTATTTTACATTCCACGGACGATTTACTTAAGCAGATGCTACTGAATCTGCAACTTTTTTTGCGTTTCCCATATTACGAGGATGGTTAAAAATAGATAGAGAGTAAATATCTCCGTAGTTTCAATAACAAAAAAGTCAATAAAACTTTTTCCCGGTTGAGAGTCGAAACTTTAATTAAAACAAGATTACTATAACCGTTCGGGCGGAATAAAACCGGTAATACTTATTTTATACCTGCTTCCATTCTTGGGGCGCTAAAACTGCAAAGTTTTCCCAATTAAACATTTCGGAATTAAATCGTTTTATGGAAAAGGTAGCGGTGTTGAGCCCGCTTCACTTCTATAACAGGATCGATTAAAGATGTCCCTTAAAAATAACGAGCGTTGTTAGTGACTTAATTGGTCATTAGTTGATGAATCTCTATTGATTCGGATAGTATCGGATGCTGTAATTAACGGATTTTCGTACAATGAAATTTGTTAAATCAATGAACAATGTGTGTCGAAATTGTCACTCAGATGGGCCTTTTCATTCCAGAAAATCTGCCGCACCTCGTTCGGGGATGACGAAGTGAGAATAGAATGCAACGGTTGTCGGTATCGGATCGGTGAACCGAGAAAATCACTGTTGAGATAAATATTTTTGCCTTTCTGTTCTGATGAAACAAAAAAAATTGTTAAAATAAATAAAAGTGTTGACTCTTGAAATCATTGTGTAATTTTTTCTTGTTATTATGAGTTTCAAGATAGCGATAGAATTGAAAAATTACCGGTTCCGGATTGATAAAGCATTAAAATCACTGCTAGAATAAATATTTGAATATTTTTAAGATAATAAATGTTATAAATAAATAAATAAGTTTTCGGTATTTGAAGCTGAAATAAATGCTGAAAAATTTTTTGCTAGATATAAGCTAAATACACAATGGACAATCGGTACACATCAATACACTCACATAGCAAGTATTTCATTTGGTCTTACGAAAAAAAATTGTTAAACAATAAAACTAGGCAAGGTTTCAAGGCAAGAATCTTTAAAAGACATGACAAATAAAATTATTTATTGTTTCCAAACCGACAAAGACATCATTTGATTTACTACGTGATTCGTTTACCACTCAAAATAGTTACTAAGATAAATATTTTATTACTAACTCAGAGGAAAGCCAACCAGTTCTTAACTAGTTATAAATTAAAGAATAAAATCATTGGTGTGATAAATATTCTATCTATATATTCCTAGACAATATATCTATATATTCCTAGACTTTTAACATTCTAACAACTTAATTATTTTTTAATTTTTAAGTCCCCTAATAAGTTTTTTACCACTTATTATGTATAATAACAATATTACTTAAGTATGTCGAGTACAATAATTTATTATTTAGAAGCTGATTAACAAAATAATATTCTTTTTTAGTAGTTTTCTATTGGTTTTTACTAAAATTAATTATTTTATGACTTTTAAGCATATTAGTAAACTTTGTGAAAGTAGCAAAAATTTGTTTTTTTTTTAATTGCTGCTATAATAAATATTTTATTACAGCAGAGATGCTTTAACGGATTCTGATTCATAAAACAGATAATCTAAGATAAATATTTTGTTAATTTTTAGATTACAAAATAATGATCAATTTTAGGTCAAAAATTAAAAACAGATTATAAAATATTATGCACTTTTTCTTCCTGTACAAAACCATGGAAAAAATTATGCTAATCATACCAAAGTAAATCAGTCATAATCCCATGCAGGTCCGTTTTATTTTAATAAAAGTTACTTTAAAATGCATATTATTAACCCAATACTTTGAAATTGATTGAAACATGAATTCGCGTTTTGTCGAATTAAGTTATGCCGTATACAATGTACATCCGTCTTTTTATAAAAATTGACCTTGATGACACAAGGTTTTCAATCAAACAATTTATATTCATAAAAGTTGATAATTACGACCTAACGTTCATTGTTTAAGCCCATCTTCATACCTACCTACCTTTTTTCCTTTAAAAACTTGGTTTTCGATAGAAGTGGGGTTCCTTGACCAATTATTAAGAAAAGGTGAATCATATCCATTTAGGTTATACATTGTAACATTCCATAAACATGCAACAAACTGTGACAAAATAATTTAAGACAAAAAAAGAAACAACCGATCCACGTCTCACCAGGCAACATAAGCATTTGCCAGAGAATACATCAACTGAATCCTGACGAGTTAAGATTTACTCTCTCAACAAATGATCGATAATTAAGAGACATGAAAGCAGATTCGAACATTCGTTACTCAGATGCTTTTGGTGGAGGAGGTGTTATGGTTTAGGGAGGAATAAACTTAGATGCTCATACTGACCTCCGTATCTTTTAATGTAAAATGCTAAAAGATATATTACAAAATTTTTTTAAGAGTATATTATTTCTATTGCCTCATTTGTTTGTACCAATTTCATACTGATGCTTTATATTGCCCAAATACACAGAGCTTGTATAGCAAAGAAGTTTCTGCAGATACAGATATTGATGTAATGGATTAACCAGCTATATCGCCAAACCTTAGTCTCATAGAACACATGTGAGATGCACTCGGAAAGACTATTAGAAGCAGGTTAAATCTACCCGAAAGCCTGGAATAGAAGGGTATTTTTGAACAGTATGTCCAGAATCTAATTATAGGCATGCAAAGGCATTGCAGGGTAGTTATTAGAGCAAGAGGCGGCAATACTCAATATTAGTTTATTTTATTAGAAACTTTGTCTTGTAATAAAATACTAAAATAATGTGCCAATATTTTTTTTAATAAAATGTATATTTTTTAACGCATTTAATTTATTTGGAAATTAAAATAAAAGCGTGTTTTACATGTGAACAGAACTTAATTTAAAATAAAAAAATGGCGATATATGTTTCGAGTAGTGTAGTTGAACATTTTTCACTAAAGAGTCCTAAAATCACTGCTGAAAAATTATTTTATTATAGAAGCTGTTTTATTTGAGCCTGTTAGACTAAAGTAATTAACCTAATTTCGGCTAAAAAATATAAAATCTCTGCTAAGATTAGTAAATATTTGATAATTTTAGATCATTTAAAGGAAAACTAGTTTCTAGTTATTGATTGTTTATAAGTAATTATAAATAAAATTATTTGTTATTTTTAAATTAAAACCTAATAGTTGCGATTAAACATTTATGTTATTAGAACACAGTTTATCCTACCTATAAAATCTAAACCTAAATCGACAACCCAAAAATTATTATTTGTCTCAATATGCATTCAATTAATTTTTTTATAATAGGTTATAAGCGAGGTTTCTTGATCAAGTAATAGGAAAAGGTGCATTATATTCAAATAAGTTATGCAATAAATCATCACATATATTGCTTTAAAAATGTCTTACCTGAAAATACACTTGTCCATGATCGACCCAACCGATAACCATATCGCTTCCGGCCATCCTACCATCCTTGGAAAAGCCGAATCCAACATATCCCATAGTTCTAACTTGTAATTCGAAAGTGATGTCCTGAGGTCCCGGTCCCAGGGACCACAGGAGCCGATAGTCCGGGCTCAAGTACGTGGAATGAGCCCATCGCGCACTGTACACTAACCTTAAAAGGTATAGGAACACTATCAAAAATCTTTGGGAGATTTCCATGATGGTTTTTGTTGGTGATGTTAGTCTACTAGTAGAAGAGGTTATAATTTGTGCATTATCTGAAAAAAGAAAAATAGCCATTAAAGAAAAATAGATTCTTTAACATCTTCAATTAATTCTAGTTAATACATCTGATCATCATCGAATTATTCAGTTGTTGGTTTCCCATAAATAAGTAGCTCCAAAATAACTGTAACTGATTGAACCTTTTAGTACTATTTATGACTTATTTGATTTCAAATGGCAACACAATGCAAGTCACGTAATAATTTACAAGAAAAAGTAACCGGTTCACCTGTTTCGAAACCTATACCAAGTCGTATCATCCCCAGATTCATTCTCCTTTTGTACCACCTATATTACCTGTTAAACTGTAACAAATCGGGCAGTTGATTCCATTGTTAATCCCATAATTATTAAAAATCCCTTAACAATGCCATCGGCTAAAAGATTCATTTCACAGTTGATGTCCTCAAAATAAAACTGTTTTATTTTCTGTCCGTCTTCGCTACCGTTCTTTTGTAAGACGATAATGGGGATTTAAAACTGGCGCAGGGAGAGGAGTTTAATACTCGTGGTCATCGTTTTTCAATTAAAAATCTCTCTTCGGGTAATTAATTGGGTTTTGATTGATTTCTTTTTTATGTCCTATCCAGCGAGGCGTGTACGCTTGTGTAATTTATAAATAATAAGAAACGAAGAGCGCACGATCCGGTTTTAATAGTAATTTGAGGTTAAACTCGTTTCGGTTTGCCCTCTTACCGCATTACGTCGAATGATAACACTTCAGCAGTTTTCGAAGTGCCTAAAATGCAAATACATTACCGTTCCGCGTTGGATTTCTACGAGGTAGACACGCGATTCGACGCTTAATTACCAATGTCGTGTAAGCAGTCTTCTTATTTCCTTTAATTGCATGTCGATTTTAAAGATATTTTAATTTAGGGATTACGGTTTTATGTAGGTGTATTGATCCCTCTTTTTTGTATTCTAGGATTTTGTGTTTTAAAGAGAGACGTTAAAAAATTCTGAGATTTATAAATGTAGATTCATCCAATGGCGTTAATTGACACAGGTTAAACATAAGTCTAGCAAAAGCAAAATAAAATGTAAAAAAAATATTAACATAATTTTCTGTTTTTAACAAATACATGTCACAACATAGTAATTATCGTTGTGATAGCATCCATAGGAAAGATAGCAATGCAATGATTAGGATTTATTATTAAAATACCAGGTACATACAACTTTCTGTAAAAATTCACCTTCAAGACACAACTTTTTAAAACAAGCAATTTAGGTTGGTAAAACTTAATAGTTACATTTATAATTATACTTAAAATATCAAAATTATGATGAAAAATACAAGAATTAATATTTGTCCTAATATACACTACAGCGTCCTATTATTTATGGTTTAAAAAAAAAATGGGTTTAGAAAAAAGTGAGGTTTGTTGATCAAATATAAAAAAGTGAACCATATCCAATTAAGTTATGCCTTATAAGACAGCCACACAGGAAGAAGTTTTCTGCAAGATACGAACATTAATGGACAGATTACCAGCTAGGTAGCCAGACCGTAGTTTTAAGCAATGTAACTGTTTAAGGCTTGAATTTTCAAAAAAAGGAAATTGTGATATTTATTATTATTGTGGAGCGGACCTTATATCTTTTAGTGTAAAAATTGCTTAAATGTTCCAATGTGAAGGCAACCCAAGATGTCAATGTTGACAAATGTACAGCGCTTGTCTTGTAGGATTCCCATGACTGATAGAACAAAGATCTTCTGATTTGGCTTGCTCCAGAATATGAGCATGTTTTATTCCTTTTACACCTAACCCAATTCAACCATACTGAAATATTCTTTAAGTAAAAGATATTTAAATTAAACCAATGACAAGAACATTACACTTATGATATCAATATTACCCTATCTGCATTATAGTATACATCTGTCATTTTTAGGTTCTCTAAGGTCCACATCACTCTTCTACCTTTTTAAGATCATTCACGTCTAAATCCCAATCGATTAAATTACACAATTCTAAAAAAAAGTTATCGTTCAAATGGGTGGTACGCTATAAAAATATCGCCCGAGACTAAGCAATTCGATTTCTTTAAGATGACTTTCCGTTTCGTGGTAAACCATGCGAGGCGGTCTAGTATGCTTGATCGGCTCGATCTCTCCAAGATCATCTTTGTTGCGGTTTCGATTTCCCCATCTCTCACCTCGTTGCCGGTAAAAGAGTTCATTAATGTTCGCTCTGACCTGAATTCGACGTGTAAGTGAATCGGCGGCCGCTATCATTTACTCCTATTTCATTAAAAATTCAACACACGAATAATGAGTTGCAACAACAAACTTAATAACAAAGGGTTCAACATGCGTTGCAACAAGAGAGACAGGATGTTACGGACACCTCGTAATATAATACCTCCCGAAGGTATTGCGTTTAGTGAGTAATCAATCTTCGGAAGATCACGAGACTTGTTTTTTTAATGACGATATCTTGAAATTTTACAGTTAATGAGTTTCGTTATGAATTGTTTTGTATTATTTAAGTAAACTGTTATAGGCCTTTGCAAAGAAATTTAATGTAAAGGATGGTGAAAAACTTAAAAATTGATCCTACTACTGAACATAAAATGAAACCACGTATCGACCTTAATTCTCTTCAAACAAACATCGATTTAACCAAGCAGCGAACCGCCAAGGTTGCCACACAAATTGGATTTTTACAAAAGGTCAAACCCCTGCACCATAATAACTCTTAATATCATAATTTTCTGCCTCATTGCTATAACGTATACGATCTCTCATTCCGTATTGCAGTTTTGTGGTTTTCACGAACAGTATTTGCTTTATCGTACTGAGACGGTCCCAACAGATGTTTCTTAAATTGTTGGTCAACAACTGGCTATTGTACGTATTTGTTTGTTTAGGAAATACGATACCGAAACTATAAGTAAACAATTGTTTACAAGCCGTTTGGTATCGAGCTGTGCCGGTAAGGGATGTAAATAATAGTTAAGGGAGCTTTGGTTGGAAATATAAGGCTTTTAAAGTGAGATAGATGGGAAATAATGTTATAAAATCTTATACTTTATATCATGTAGGAACGAAATTATATCACTTAATAAACATTATTTTACAGATAATGTTGTAGACTACTTTTCCCTTAATTTCTTTGTCCTTAAAGAGGAATACTATTTATTCGAACAAAAAATTAAAGTTTTCCAAATATCATTAACAATATAAAAAAAAACTCTATTTTTTTTTCCTGAGAAAAATTAAATGAATAATACAGACCTTGGCCTAAATTTATAAAGGTGTATCCTTAATTTTTTTATTTATTTGTTTTTATAATTTTCATTTTTATTTATCTGACTGTTGTTATCTATTAAAAGGTTTCAATTTCCATTTATGTGACTTATGAATAATTTTTTTCGACAATTATAATTTAATTTTTTTTAATTTAAGACTTTTTATTTAAACAACTAACTATTTTTGATTCTTAACTCAACAATTTTACAAAAACAAATAAATATTAGAGAAATTGACATATATTTAAATGCACATATTTTATTATTTTTTTATTTTGTCAAAAAAATATTCAGAACACTAAAATAGGAAAACCGGTTTCAAAATCCTTTTTTCTAAATTTCTATTTTAAATTAGTGCGTTTAATTACTTATCATTTTTTTTGTTAATAAATTAAATATTGAACATATATTTTCTGCAAAAATATTGTTTTTCATCAACACAACCCTTACCCCCCCACCCACCCCAAACATTTTGCCAGTACAAAACTTCTTTTGAGAAATCACTGATTTTCTTTCATCATATCCAAGATAATAGCATGTTCTTGTATTAAATATTTATTAATATACATATATATAATTATAATAAATTTAAATAAACAAACTGTGTTAATAGGGTAAATATTAATGATGAAACCAGCTAGTATTCATGCGCATTATTTTGGAAGACAATGATTTTTGAAAACCATTTCTTACTGGTAAGTTGTGTGGGGTGGGTGGGTGGTTAAGGGTTGGGTTATTAACGAAAAAATATTTTTTTGCATAAAATAGTTGCCTGAAAAAAAATGGTTTTTAAAAAAATTATAGGCGATAAATAAATCTATAGTTTTTATATCTACACTTTTCTCACTCAGAAATCTAGAAAAAAATAGGAAATGCAATAACGTGTATGAAACAATAATTATACCAAATAAGATATACAAATGAAAAAATCTTAAGAATACAAATTTGCTCAAAACTTAACAAGCATTTAAGAAATTTAATATATTTAAAAAAATACAGTGTGTACTTTTCTTTCATTAAATAATATTTACGATAAATCCCTTATAGACACCGTTGATAAAAATATTTTTTTTTTTGTATGTCGAAACAGATCTGTAAATTAACAAAAGAATCTTATTCCATTGAACGCATTTTTTAAACGTTTTTAGATAGTATGCAATATAACATACTTAATCGTTTTATTTTTATGGAATATTAATTGTATATTAACCAAAAATAAACGTTTATTTAACTATCGTAAATTGCTTGGGCTATATAAAATAAGTCCATTCAAAATCCCAATAGAATCTCTAAATAATATATCAGCAGTACGTAAACATAAACAGTTGACTAAAATTCCGCAAGACTCACATCATTAATAATGGTCGAAACAAGCCAAGCTCAATATAAACTAATGAATAATTTTCAAGCGTTATGGCTCTAGTAAAACTGTTGACGACAAAGGACTGAGATGCTGTCTGGGGGGACCCTTATCACGCGATACATTAGAACAGGATTAAATATTGACAAAACAGTTGGTGTTTGCGACCCTTTAGTAAATTTTAGGACACACTTGCTACGTCCCTAATAAGAATTTAAACGTGTTTAGACAAGATATAATTTTAAAGGAAACAAACACCAAATGGCGTAAAGGGAAAGCCAAAAAGAAAAGCGCGATAGTCTTTTGAAGCCGTCGAAATATCTGTTATAAATTGCAGCGAAAATATCGACATAGATTTATTGAAAAGCCGTTGAAAAGCCAAACAGACAGGCAGAGAAAATGTCTTGCTTGTATAGGTTTAATGAAAAACTCCGCTGGGACCGTGATGGATTGGAATATATGTATTTTTTTGCTCAGCTAAAATTATCCTATTTTTGTATGGTTTCATGCAGTTAAATGCAAGACATAACAGAATTATACGGATAATTCTTATCGAGTACATGTAAAAGATACGCTTGCAGGTTTTTGTATGGTTTCTTATTCGGAGCAGCGATGCGTTCAAACTCTTGTCTGCACATCCATTCGTTTTAAATAACATTTATTCATGTCCTAATTTAGTGGTATAGCAGGGTATCTCACTAACTATTAAAGATAAATGCTCGAGGGTTTCATGACCTTTCGTCAAACTTTTAATTGCTTTGCTTCTAAGGGCTGTCTCACGTCAAAATATATTAATCACTTAAAAATCGCTCAAAAAAATTGATCAAAATAGTGCAAAACATGACTAAAACTTTGCACTATTTAAGAATATTTACTACAAATCTTTTATTACACACCATATTAATCATAAAAATAAACACTTATTTGAAACTTATAATGCCGATACATCCTTTGTAATTATACCCTTAAATCATAAAGTTAAAAGCATCGAAACCCACCTTGTGCTTATGTAAATTACATATAATTCCCGCTCCATACATGGAGGTATATATAGAGTGGTATGAGTATATATGTTATTATACCTTAAGTGGTACAGCTAATAGATATCTGTCAATGAAGCAATGACAAAGCGAATATTGAGTTCGGCTATTAATTGCAGCCATCTTGAAATAATAGCCGGGTTAATTTCGGAGACTCGAGAGCTTCGGTATCGAATAATATACGTTAATATAATATAATATAAGGTGGTTAATATCTGATGCTTGACGTGAAAATAATAACAAAGAAAATAAGGGAGAAAAACAGAAACGAAATTGAAAATGCGAACATTGCTACGTTTTTTTTTTTGGTTGGGCTCGCCTGTCATTTATAAAAGCCCGGATCGGTCCATTTATTATCTTAATCTTTTGTTCACTTCGTCTGGTGGGGTTTTTCATGGATTTTTATCTCGCGGTGAAAATAAACTGACTTTGGTGCGAACGGTTTTTGACACTATTTATTTAATGGGATGATACTTTAATGGCATAACTTAAATGGATATGTTGCTTAATTTTTATTAAAATTGCCCTAAAAGTATGATATAAATGGATACGTTGCTAATTTGTATATTTAAACTTAGCTTAAAGCTCTACGATTTCACGATTCAATAAACTAGAACTAAACTCTCCAGATGTAAAGTCATGACATATACTCAAAAACGTGGAATAATAAATTATAACTTTTAAATTGGTTTTCAATTATTTAGTCGTACTGAAGTTATAACTGACTTAGGCCTTACCTTCAATTGCTAACTAAATTTTATGTCGCATATTCAGTCCGTCGTGTCGTTTGCTGCTAGAGCTTTAGGGTTAATAATAGGCAACTTTAACCTATTTAATACTGGTACCGTTACCCTAAAGGTACTGCAGTATTCTTTAATTTATTTGAAACTTAGTATTGTTGTTTAATTTTGGTATTCTACCGATCAGATTTATGCTGATGTACAGTAAAATGTTCAAAAGAGATTTCTAAAATGTTTGTGTTTTACTATCACAACTTAGTATTCAATCAATAAAATTTAGAAGAATCCTCATCTCTCTAAATGTATTTTATAAACTGTTTATAATGTTGATTCTCCATACATTTTATTAGTGATAAAATTTCAAACACTCTATAGCAATCACGGATTACAGGAAACTTTTTATTGCCAGATAATTCTTACTAATATTGTTTAAAAATCTCCTATTTAATACATTATGATGAATTATAACAACATATTTTTTTAATGTAATATATATCTCTTTCTTAGACAAATGGCTGCAATCTCCAAAAATTTCTTTTCTTTTCTAATATAGCTTAAGTTTAATACATTATATATGTTATTTTTAGGTAGTAATGATATGGTAGTATTACATGGACAGTTAATATATATATTATACTTTTTTTATTAAGTTTATTGTATTGTTTGTTTGCTCTGTAATGGGATTTTTTATTTAACAAATGAATATAGAAATAAGGAATGAAGAAGAGCTATTCTGTTTTCCATTATACAAGATCTAAAGTTATATATCATTAAAATTTACCTGAAGCCTGTAGTCTCAAAAGGATTGGAAAGTCTGAAAAGGATAATAATAACAAAGGATTTAATAATATGTAAAAACAGAAAAACTATTTAATTTTTTAACCTCTATGCGTTATCAAGCGTTAATAGAAAAATTATATTCAGGAACATAAATATCTCCACTAAATATTACTTTTCTACTAACGCTTTTTTTATCATTTTATTAAATCATATGAAACTTATATTTTTATTACACCAATATGTTTTTTATTCAATTCTCTACAAGTCAAGCGTAATTTTATTAAGATTTTTTGTTTTGGTAGTTGAGTCTGCGATGAGTTTATCATGCCTGTAGATAGGAATTTTCTGGAATTTTTTTAACTTTTTCTTATTTAAAGCAATATGACAAGCATTATTCTACTGACCAAAACATGCATAATTTAAGTGGAGACGATGGATATTTCTTTGTTTTCTTATTTGTAAGTTAGTCACTTTTTATTTAACTTCCTAAATTATCTTAACGATGTTCCATCGTACAGGTTTGTGAAAGCTCCTACAATAAAGTGAGTAAGATTGATTTTTTTTAAAACTCTTCATAATTGTTTAAACAAACATTAAAAAAAAATCTTCACTACTCTCAGACAATTAATATCAGGCAGTTGAAATATTTTTTTTATTTCTTTCAGGCTATTGGTGCCATTCTTAATATTTTCCAGGCAGTTTAGTAATTATTTTTTTAACGAACATTTGAAAGAATTTTCTAATATTTCCACGTAATTAATTATTGCAGTTTAATAAAAATAGTTTTTTTTATCAGGCACTTAGGCAGCAGATAGTATTCCAGTTTTTTTAGATAATTGATGTAATTTTAAATTTTTTTAGGCTATTGAGGTCGTTCCAAAGATGCTATTTGACTCCTTACAAATAACAAGCTTAATTTCATATTTATATTTAATAATGCTTAACTTAAATGCATATGATGATATTTTCTCTCATTTTAAAATGAAAGCATGAAACTTAGTCTGACAAAAGCTATTAAGTTTTTTTGCTATGCTACGTTTTATTTACCTATTACTACCTAATATCATTAATAATTAATATCATTTTAAAATTTTCAAGCATTTTCATAATATGATTAATTTACTATTATCCTCATTTTAATAATTAAGCTTGCATAACTTAAATGAACATTATTCCCATTTCTTATTTTGCAGGTTAAGATCATCCAAAATAGTCAAACTTTCAATCAATATATCTTTTTTAGCTTTTTAAGGCAGTTATATATCGAAACAAACTATGAGTATTTAAGTGAATGAATAATTTGTAATATAATCTAAAAAAATGCTCATTAATCTTTAAAAGTAAAAGAAACAACAACTGCCAGGCAGCTGATTAAATTGCTTGAACTCAATCTAAAAAAAGCACAATAATTTCTCTTCTAGTCATTAATCATTCAGTAGAAAATCAATTTTTAGTCAAGTTCCTTAAAAGGCCAATCACTATATAGTTTCCTTGTTTCACGTCCAAGTTTTATGGAAATATTAGTTCCAAGAAACCATGTAAAGTGCCCAAAATCTAAAGAAAAACGAGTATGACAGATTAGACAAGAGCCTAACCACAAAGCGTTCATTGTTTTCTGACAAGACCCGTAATGAATTTTGAAGTATACGAGTAACAGAGCAACGAGATTCGTGACCAGCTCGTTAGCTGCCTCGATTACGACAATATTACCCGTTGTTTTAAATCACGGAGGTGAACGATTCTTCGAGATTCGATATATTGGCCGTCAGAGGTTACAGTTCAAAGACCGACGAGAAAAATATTGACATAAAACCCGGATAAATCCCTTGTAACATTAACCCTATTTCGTTCACGGCGACTATTCGTTCCGCTCGGATATTTTTTGTTTCGGACACAAAAAATAAAATAAAAAACCCGCTGGCTGGACACAAAGGGCTGTGCATCTTGGCTTAGTAAATTTACGAGCCACTGTCCGGTGCAATGTGGCTTAGTTCCAGCTATACCACAACGGTGTTCGTAATTTAGGTCATGTTTGGGGAGTTGAAAAAAAAAAAACGTTTTCCAAACCCATCCTATTAAAGGTGTTAAATTTTTTTATAATCTCACTGACGCCACAAGAAAACAAAGAACAATGCAAGGAACACCGTAAACTTAAG
The DNA here is from genome assembly GCF_022605725.1 of Anthonomus grandis grandis. Classification (NCBI taxonomy): domain Eukaryota; kingdom Metazoa; phylum Arthropoda; class Insecta; order Coleoptera; family Curculionidae; genus Anthonomus; species Anthonomus grandis. The sequence continues at coordinate 22,200,211 of NC_065554.1, read as the reverse complement.
GGTCTAATTTTATAGGGCGTCTAAGAACAAATAAAGTTTTTTAAGGGTATAAACGGTTTTTTCCTAGCAAACATCTCAAATCGTAAATTTAAAACGCAACTTACTGATTTCTATATGGCGTGAACATACAAATGCTTTTAACACTTGTCTTTTTTGACGTGTCTAGCGAATGATTAATGAATGTTTTGTGTCAACGCATTATGCTAATGTCCCTAAGTGTCTGGAGTCGTGGAAAATATTTTTCGTAATTAAAAACACACTTTACTACGATTATTTCTAGTTTCATATATTCTATTTTTGGAGTCGCTATGCTTGTAACCATGCATTATAGAGACAACTGAAAAACTAGCATGAAGAAGTTACGCAGGGTATAGTATTTAGTTATTTAATTTGTTTAAAATCCTTATTTTAGACGTTGTACTTTGTATTACTTTTTCTTACACGCAATTAATCAATTATTAATGTTAACTAGTTAACAAAAATAAATACATAATTAAAAATAAACTAACAAACTGTATTACCCACCTTGAGAAAAATACAATTATAGCAATTAAAAGTAAATAGATATGGCATAACTTAAATGGCTACGATGCCTAATTCTGTTATTATGATTGGTTCTACACTGCTATGAATCTGCTATGTCTGTTCTATTGAATTATTAAATTGCGCCAATATTTAAGAATAAACCCAGATAAACAATCGAGTCTTAAAAACTCAAAAGCTGTTTGTGCAAAAGTGATAATAAAGTAAGAGTTGGCACTACTCAAAATAGCAGAATTATGGCATAGAGAGATAAAAAAGAATAATAAAAATAATTAAAAAAATTGTATTAAGATAGGAAATGAATTATATTTCATAGAATGTAAACCAAATTACACATGACCCTACCAAATTTAAGTTTTACATCAGAAAATACATTAATGTGTAATTAATGGATTCAGTCATATTAACTAAAAACTGAAAACTTAGTGCAAAAAGAACAACTGGTTCTTTGTAATTAATCTTTATTAAATGCATGAATCTGTAGATTGATTTAGTTTTAAGCCTCAGTCTAGTGAATTAAGTTTAAATTTTAACATTTACTCTAAGACCAGTAAATATTTACATATTTATATAACATTCACACATCTATACAAAAATACAAGCGATTAAAAGTAAGCCAATCATGGCATAACTGAAATAAGTTCGATGCTCAGGTCTTTTTATTTTATTGCTCTAAGACCCTACTTATAAAACCATTACATTTTGTCAACATTTTCAACTATTAATAAAATTGCTAACTAAGTGATATTCTTTCAATTATGTTACTGACCTACTTAATCCAAGCACCAAAACTTGAGATTAAATCCTGATAAGCAATCAAGTCTTAAAAATCCAAAAACTATTAAAGCAAAAGTAAGAATTGGTTCTGGAAAGGTATTGGTGAAATAAAAAAAAACCTTAAGAGAGTTGTGGCGTATAAAAGGAGAAAATTAACTAGAAACATTAAGATAAAAAATGAATAGATCATAAAATATGTGTCAAAATTACACATTAACCTACTTAGTTTAACACATCTACCAAGGAATATCTACACATTTATAGATATGTAGATTTCTTATATTATTTATAATTTTAGCTATTATACTAAAATCTTTTTTTTTGTGTCCTTATGCTTATAATCTATTTTGATTCTTTATATTTTATTTAAATAATTTAAGATTACAATGAATTTATTGTAATTTTTTTTAGTCACATAAAATTAAATTAAGCAACCGCATTACAAACCCTATAAATGCCACATTCTACTGCACAAAATAGAGCACGCAATCTTAATATCACTTTAATGATATATTTACAAAAATTAATTATTGTAAAGGGCCTAGCGCAAAGCCCTGCGCTTTTTTTTAAATTTTTACAAGGGTTGATTCTTGACAATCAAATCTGAGATATATTACTAAGGTAAAACTCCAATCAAATACCAACCAAGCTCTAAGGCCTATTTTAAGTCCCTAAAAAGGTCAATGCATTTTTTATTAGGATTTTGCTAAATAATAATTTGTTTGAAAAATGGTATTACCATAGAGCCAGTGCTTTTACCCTTAGTAAAACTAGGCTGACAATCCGCAAGCACATAAACACACAAACAATTTTTTTTTCTCAAAAACAGTTTTTTCAAGAATCTTTAAGACTAAACTCATTAGAGAAATAAGGCGATAATTATTAAACAACGTTCTATCAAGCAATTAAAAATGAAACAAGGGAAGCATAACTTAAACGGATCTGATGCTCAGTTCTTTTTAGCTTTAATACTGCTACGAATATCGTTTGTTCTGCTAAGCGATTAAAAGGGTACAGTTACCCTACTTTAAAAGCCACAATATCTTATCTACATTTTCAATAACTATTAATATCCATTTCTATAAACCGCTAATTAAGTTATATTCTCTAAATTGTGTTACTGATCTGCCTAATCCAAGCATCACTATTTGAGGTTAAACCCAGATAAGCAATCGAGAGTATATTAAGTAAGCAGCACATCCGCCGACTTACTAATGAATCCGGGGGCCGACACATCAAACCGGCCTGAGATAATCGTTATCTAGCAGATATCTTCCTATAAATCAAGCCTTGAGATATTTATTAAGTCAATATCCTATGTAAACTCAGTAGGAGATTGCTATATGGGTCAGCGAATCTAGGAAATTGAGAGGAAATCAGCCTCTTTCGTTCTCACTTGGTTCCGATATTTTCGTTCTCTGTCTTTCAATAATATTACTAATGCCCAATCCTGATTAGCATAACCCTATTGTTTCTCGCATTACACAATCGAGTACGTTCACTTGTGAATCAATGAATTTAAGTTTGTTTCCTTGGCATTTCGGCGTACTTCTTTTATGTTTTTAGGACGATCTACAATTGGGAATTATTGCATAATGCCACATTGTTTAGGAACAAACCCAAATAAATAGTTCTTATATAAAATAGCAGCATTGCTAAAGAAAAGAAAATATTTAATTACCGTAGTAAATAGGGTTATCTTATTCATGTTAACGTCTCTTTTCATTTCTGTAATGGAAATGCAATGTAGAAAACTAAATTATATCGTCCCTTTGAGAGAAGGATTCAATTTATGTTCAATCGCCTTAGGCACGCAGATTTCATAAACCAATTTTGTTTCTCCCTTTGAATCTCGTTCTAGTTTTATTTTTGCCTGACTAATAGTCGAAATTATATTTAAATGAATGCTGGAGTATACATATTTTAAAGGAAACATTGTAATGGTCTGTATGTACAGTAGACTATCCTGCAGCAGGGTTTTCACAGAAAAATTAAAATATACAATGAATTACTTGGTAATTATTTTAATTTTAATAAAGAGAACTTAGGATTATTTAGTTATGAATCGAGACTGGTTTTATTTAAAATCTAAGTACCTAACAACCTAATTTTTTTTTCTGTCCTAATTACAAAATATTTTCTAATAAGGATTAAGCTTTAAATAGAAAAAACATAACAATCGTATCCATATAAGTTATGCCAGAATATGTTTACTTTAATATTATGTTAAAAAAAATCAATTGGTCTAATATTAGGGATTTTTATGAACAAAAGCAATGGATTGATAGGACAAAGTTTTTTTTTCATTTATTATTTGTCTTTGGTAACCTAAAAGTAATTTTTTTATTCTTTTCAGAAACCCATCGAATATTTATCATTACATAGATTTTTTTTAAAGTTAAGAAAAAAATTAGCAATAAGGAGAAAAAGGATCAATATTTTGCAAAAAAAAAATAAAGTTCGTTAACAATGTTAAAACAAATTGCGCAGTTAAAAATTAATAATAATAAATAAAATAAAACAAAGAAATTATATTTTTATTTATATTAATTTTTATTAAATATTATTCCTTAATTAGGTCTAGGTTTGAGTATGCGTCAGTAATTTGGTTTTTACATTATGCAATACATATTACATTGACAGAAAGCTTCAGCATAAATTCTTGCGAGTTCATTCCTATAAACCTAATTTAACCATAGTGGATTAACTATAGAGAAATAGAGAGTCAACTTAATTTGCTACCTTTGGAAGATCGCGTGATTTGTTTAAATTGATAGATTTAAATTGCTGTACAACCTAGTTAATCGTAGAATAAGAAAGGATTTATTTCGTTTTTTTATATATTTTCACAAAACCAAGTGAATTTGTGAATTTGTAATTACGTGCTTACCAATACTACTTACCATCCTCGTATGGAGATTGTACTTTCACCCCACTAGAGATTATTATAAATCATATTCTTGGCATATATGACATACATAGAATTCAGCTAAGAGAATAAGAAGATAGCTATTTAGTGAAATTTGTCGATGTAAGTATCATAATACTACTGAACTGCTAACTTATAAATTTTTTTTTTTTAAGTGGATGAGAGATACAGTAAACTATCCTGTAGCAGGGTTCTTACAAAAAATTGAAATATAGTAAAATATACAATTAATTTTTTCATACAAAATATAATTTGATCATTTTATATTATTTGAATTAAAATTAAGAAAACTGGAAATGATTTAGTTTTGCATCGAAACTAGTTTTATTTAAGATTTAAATATTCAGAAGCTTCTTATTTATTCAGTTTTTAAAACAAAGTATTTTCGGATAAAGAATCAGCCCCAAACTAAAAAAAACAATCGTATCCATTTAAGTTATGCCAGTTATTTTTACTCTAATATTGTTATAAAACCAAATGGTCGAATATTTAGGATTTTTATGGACACAAATAATAGATCGATAGAATAAAAACTTTTTTGTTATTATATTTTACATTTTTTTTCGAAAGCTTATAAAATGTTTCTTAATACATAAAACTTTGTTTTTAAATGAAGAAATTCTCTACAAAATAATAAGCCATAGCTTAGAAAAAGGTTAAACATAAATGAGAAACAATATTTAACTGGTACTGGTAGAACAATCCAAAAAATATAATTTTAGAGACCAACAAGTCCTTATTTACCCTATTACTTTTTCAAAACGATTAATTTTAGTATGAGTATATATCCAAATATCCAATCGCAGTTATTTGAACCCCACAAAACCCTTTCTGGATAATTTTCAACAAAACAAGACCAGTTAATAGTTAACATTTGGGCAAATTTAGCTCTCGTGACAGCCACTTTGCACCAACACCGCAAATCAAACAAACCCCTGTAGGGATTTTACCCTAAAGGGAGATGCTTACCCTTTTCTTAAGGCCTTTAAACGGTTTACATAAACTTAGTAGCTTAGCAATATTAATTATGCAGGATAAATGGGTTGAATTTACTAAAGCAGTCGGGAATATTACGTTATTATAACATTATCTGAACCCTGTGCTGTCTCTCCGCATAAAACGAAGAATTATTGCGACTGCAAATTTGCCAGTCACCGCGACTTGTCTTTGTATGTAATGATGGTTGAATTCAGGCAGACGTTGTCTGTCCGCCTCGATTTTAATAATAATAAGTTTGCTCGGCTGATTCTGAATGCCACTGTCAGGTGTCTGTATTTACAAGATATCGCTCTATGAAAACTGGTTTCGAAAACGTTAACACATTTCTATATAAGCAATTACTTCCTTTAGTGAAATCCTCGTTAAGACCCTCCAGACCAGCTGATATCTAAGAGCTCCCTCAATAAAACTCCGCTTCCAAAGTCAAATACAAACAGAATAGACCACTGGAGTTTATGGGCCAATTTTGCCAAATTGTTCCCCCAGAAACATAGAATTCGGTCGGATGGCTTTGGCTTTAAGTACATAAAATTAGGAACGAACTGGAATAGTTTAAAATTTAATTAGGTCAAATTTTGGTTGGTCTTAACTGGGAGCCCTTTCAGCCTCTCCCTAATTAATTTGCACGAGAGATTTTAGGTAAAACCATCGTTTGTTAACAATCGAGTTGAAAATAGTCATTACATACTGTATTATTAATGGCCGCAATGAATGGGAGTAACCTCCAATTAATATAAAGTAGTAATAAAATTACATTTTCTAGGAATTGTAATGTAATTAGTAAGTAGGGTTATTATTATCGCATTTGCTTTAAAGTAGCTCCTTATTTGGAAAGTCGATCTAATTCTTTAATCACTTCAAAGGAAATTCATTTTGTATGAGGAACTGTTGTCAATCTTCTTTTTTATAAATGAATAATATTACAATATTATCTAAACTTATTAAGTTTATTTTAAACATCCTGTATATATGTATTATCAGTATTTGGAAAAGGAGCAAGAAAATGAAGGAGATTATAGTCCTATAAATGAAACTTTTGGAACTTAACCAAAATTATTTATTTTATTTTGGACAGGTGTTTCGAAGATAACGATGTTAGCATTTTCGGGACAAGTTTAAAACTGGTCGTTATCTTTAGGAAAGGAATTTTGTTTAGTGGTAAAACTGCTTTGTAATATGGAAGAGATATTGGAACATATCTAACAATATCCTCTTCTTGTTAATAAACTTGGAAATCATCAATTTTTAATTATATTTTTTTTGATAGGCGTCTTTCTAGATTAAGGAATCTCTGATTTGCCATGAAAAATGAGACTAAAAATTTAAAGTATTTAAGAGGACTTTAAAAAGGCTGATCAACTTGAAAACTTACTTTTTCTAATACTTTACTTGTATTCATAAAAATGTCTTCAGCTAATTGTGTTTCGGGAGTTAAAGGATTTAGATTATAAAAAATATTTTCCATGTTTTCTTTATTTCCATATTTTTCTTTCTATATTCCAGTATTCAGAAATTAAGATTTCCCACTCAGTTAAGAAAATGTAATGTAGACAACAAGACAGGAAAATCAGAATAGACAACAAACGTGAACAAAGAATGCTAATCAAATAATTAATATTTAAATGCGCCAGACAAATGCTGAAAAGTAACCTCGATTGAGCATCAGAAGGCAAAACGGCAGTCAGCAAGAAGCCATTACTAAATATTTTTTTTGTCCCAAAAAATGCCAGTAATCAACCCGATAAGAACTGGTGTATGTAAATAAAGAAATAGTTGCAGATCACGAAAAATGAATACAATGATACAATTAAGAAACTAAAATGTAGATACTAAGGAAAGGAAATCCAATCACATAAATAAATATTAAGGAGGCAATAATAAAAAAATGTCCAAATTGCCAAAAAGACGTTAGTAAATTTGCCATAAGTAAACTTGCTTGGGTATCAGAAGGCAAAAAGTTAATCAGCAAGAACCAATAACACAAATATCACGTTTTAGAATATGGCAATGATCAACTACAAAAAAGATTTATTGTATGTAATCAAAGAAATGGCTGCAGATTATTAAGAATAAATATGCAATGACATAATGAATGAAACGGTAATGCAAATACTAAGGCAATGAAATGATAAGTCAGTAATTTATTTTCACAGTTAATAGAGTTTAAATTGAATCTTAAAATGTAGTTTTACAGGCTGTGAAATGAATTCGCCATTTTATTAATTTTATTAATTAATTTTTTCAGGCAAACCAGTCAAAAAATTTCCACGCCATGGAATCACAAATTCATTAATTTATTTTTAAAACAGTTGATTCGTAGTTTTCCTTCCAGGCAGTTGCACCATAAATAAAATCAAATCACTTATTTACTTGTTTCCAATGAGTGTCAATAATTTAATTTTTCAGACAGTTGAAACAAAAAAAAATGGGTTATGAATCTGTTAATTTTTTTTGCAATGAATATTACAAAATTATTTTTGCAGGCAGCTGTTTCAAAAAATTATAGGCTATGATTTTTTTAATCATTATTTCCAACGAGTGTAAATAATTTATTTATATATTTTTTCAGGCAGTTGAGTTAAAAAAAAATAGGCTATGAATATTTTAATTTTTACCAAGTGTTAAGTCCCAAATACAAATCGAATTATAAATTTGCTTGTTTCCAATAAATGCCATTAATCTAATTATTCAGTTAGTTGAATAAAAAAAACAGGCAATAAAACTTTTATTTTTTTTTAAATTAATGTCATTACTTCATTTTTTTAGACAGTTGAGTCAAAAAAAAAGGCTAGAATGCTTTAATTCCGTTTTCCAATGAATGTCATTATTTTTTTTTCCAGGCAGTTGAAGAAATGGCGATGGTTAACTGTGGAAGAACTGGGATAAGTGAACAAGGAAATGGTCATAGACCATGAATAATGAGCATAAAATGACACAGTGAAGAAACTAGAACTAATGCACCAAGGAAAGTAAATCTAATCAGATAACAAATAGCAAAGAAAAAATTAAAAAAATGATAATCAGGTAATGAAGTTCCAATTGCCAGATGAATGCTGGTAAATTGTCTATGTCTAAATAAACTTGTTTGTGAAAGATATCAGAAGACAAATATCTAGGCTCAGGAGAACACAATATTTAACTAAGAATAAATAGATAAATAATATTAATTAACGACCACGGCCTGTAAAAAGTTCTTTTTAAAAAGGAACTTTCAAAGATATTCAGCTGAATACAAAAATGTTAAAAAATAAAGGTGTAAATAAAATAAAGGAACAAGAAACAATACAATAAGGAAAATAATATTATCAATAATAAAGCCATAAATGATAAGAAACCACAAATAGTTATTGCTTGAAGAGGGCTTTATGGGTATTTGGGGTCATTAAGTTAAAAAGATTTGACCTGCATAAAAAAAACCTTGATTAAGCCTGTCATAATATTTATTATATAATCTACAAAGGCCTCTTTTGCTTCCCAGAATACTCGCAAGTATAAGAAATATATTGATAAAAGAATGCAGCTAACATATACGTGAACCCTCAGGGTTCTATAGCGTAAACCATTGTCCGATTCCCTGGGTATTATTGATGAAATCTCGACGCACAATGCTGGTTCAAAACTTCTCATTTCACGGAGGTTATCGTTTGAAAAGAGCGAGATTTTTTTTTATGTTGTTAGTTGTGATGAGTTTAAAGCAGGGCGAGTATGTTAAAACCTGCCAAGTTAAATGCCTAATTTATATTACAAACAGGTTTACTAATTAAAAAAAAATATTAATATAGACATTTTAGAATGATGTGTAAACTGATATGCGAGTCCATATCTCAGCCAATTATCAAATTATCAAATACATTAAGTTTTTAATATCGGGCGACACCTGACACTTTTTTTCTTTTCTTAATTGAAACCAGATCCTTTTAACGAGGAGGCGTCCGTTGCGACGCCCGATACGTTAAATGGCTTTTAATTAAATCTTCGAGTGGTAATTCTTTGGAAAATTCTAACGGTTTTTCAAGGATAAGCATCTTAGATGACAAACACGATTTGTTTATGCGTGATTAACTGCTTGAGAGTAAAAGAAGGAAAGTTGTTGAGACAATTTCAGGTTCTTTTGCGACGAGATTCATTATCCCCTATATATTATCCCCACTCTTATTACTATGAAAAGCAAAAGAAATATTTTTTGGTTTTAATGTATATTATGACAGATTTAATCACAGTTCTTCCTACTCAGGCCCAACCTTTTCAACCTAATGACCCGAGATACATCAGCTCCTACATATGAACTTTTAAGAAATATGGGTTAACTGCTCTTTCACGAAAATCTAACTGCATCAAGCTGTCTCTTACAAGGCACGAGATGGAAAGATAGCGAGCAACAACTTTTAGTTTATCTTAGCGCGAGATGTTTTGCAAGTTTTAATGTTTAAGTGTTTTAGTTACGAAATTACGTCACGCCTCATTTTTTATTCACGTTATTTCTGTTGGTCTTGTAGTGCGCTTAAAGCGTGACGCGGTTTGAATTTCTTAGTTTTTAGGTGTTTTATAATGGAAGAAGCTTCCAATTTTAAGCTCCTTAAAAGAAAAACAAACCGGAGGCGGGCGAGTTAATAATTAAGGAAAGCCACCGAACCCTTGACAAAAGCTTCTATTAACACTCTGACAGAAATTACAAGAGTTTCCGTTAAAACAACAAAATTTTGGGGCGATTTCCGCGAGTTTTGCTTTCTCGGGTTGTTCGTTAGATGAAACATTTTTGAAGCAAGTTTGAATTAAATTCGACTTTTCTTAATTATTACTTAATAGTCTCTTAACAATAAAATTTACTTTGGGTATATTTGTTTTATATTTTCGTTTTATGTGACGGATATTATTATTTTTGAAAATTATTGTGTTTTCTTAATTTTTTTTGTGTCATTGTTTAAAAATGAATATCTATAAATAGACTTCTATACGTTAGTTTTAGCCTTATGGTGGAAATGTTATACGTTGTTAGTTAGGACTTTACTTTTTCCTCTAAGGCATTTTTGTCTTATTCCAGAAACTCGGTTGTCTCCAAATTACCTTTAAAATTTTCTAAATAAAGAAAATTTTAATTTCAGTCCAGGCATTAAGAAATTTTAAATATGCTCCAAAGGTCTATAAATTATTCGCCTACAATACGCCAATCACTCATCACGTCATTCACTCATCATTTTATATAAGAAAACAAGAAAAATAAGAACAAGGGAAATCTATAACTAAAACTAAAAGAATTAGCTAACAAGAAAAAGGTATGTTAAAAAATAAAAGTGGGTTTATCATGAGAATTAGTAAAATAGGAAAAAAATTAAAAAGTACTTGGGAAAACTCTACACAGACTTCAATATCATTAAAGCAGGACTACAATACAAAATTAATTTAAATTTCGAAAAAATTAGAAGTATTCAATCATTTGTCAATTTTGTTATAATTTTTCTTCTTAATTTTATTAGTTTTAGGCATTTGAATTAATTTTTAAATTTATTTTAGCTTCAAATGCTTTAAATAAAATTAGAATTTATTTTCAAGATCTAAAATTAAAGAGATCTACCCGGAAGTTGAAAAAAAAAAACAAAATTCGTTGACGTCTCTGCATCTCTGGATTAGGATTTAAACTCCAAAGAGAGCCTCTCTGGTTCTGACTGTATTTTTTAAAACCAAATTGGGATTCAGATATTTGTTCTTCGCAATTGTTGTTAATTTTTCTGTAGATGATATTAATTAAAAAAAAAAACAATTGGTTATTTCTGAAAATATTTTACTTATTGGCATATTGTGCACCATTTCCATTTAAGTTATGCAACAAAAAACCTTATGAAGACTGTATATATTGTTCAAAATATTTTACTTCTAATTAATTCATATTTTTTTAAATAAAAACAGGTCTGTTATCTCTATATCTCTGTTCATCTCTATAGCTTAGTACTTTTGCACTTTTTGTATTTACATCAATGTTTTATATTCTTATAATTCTAATATCTTTAGATAAAATAGTTAAAAAAAAAACAAAATTCAAAAATTGTAACTTTTTTTGTAATAGCTCGAAACAGTTCTACTGAGCCTTTTCCAAACTAGGTTTGTAGGTTCTGCAACCATGAAGTTCTCCTTTTTTCGGGCTCTCTTTTACCCAATTCCTTTCCTTGTATTATTGTTTAAAGTAGAGAGTATTGGTCTTATTTCTAGCACGCGTTAGGTTTTGTAGTTTTTTTTAAATGGTGTATATGTTTTTTGAATCCTTTTTCATTCTTTGTAGCATTCTCCTACATAACCACATCTTAAATACTCACAAAATTTTAGTAGTAGCTTTTATGAGTATCCAGGATTCTACGTTATGGAATAAAATACAGAAAGGCATAACTTCTTAAGAGTCTTAGTTTCTTTTCATAAGATATGTTGAGACTTTTGAAGATGACAACCAGTTTGTAAAATATTGTCCTTGGTTTTCTTATATGACATTTTATTTCTTGTTCACTTTCTCATTGTTCATTTAAAATGGTTGTAAGGTAGCAATATTATTGAACACGTTCAATTCAAGTTCCGTCGACCCTACTTTATATTTTTACCTATTCCGTTCAATCTCCATCAAGTCTCAATCATGCTGTCTGATAGGGATTTGTAATTAATTAGTCCAGTAGGGATTTGTAATCATTCTGATTTCTATATTGATCGTTTTATGATGTTGAACGCAATCAAATGCTTTTTCGCAATCAATTAGACATGCATATGCATCACAGTTGACGTCTCTGCATCTCTGGATTAGGACTTGAACTTCAAAGAGTGTCAATTTTTCTGTAGATGATAATAAGAAAAAAAAATTGGTTATTTCTGAAAAAATTTAGTTATTAACAATATTGTGCACCATATCCATTTAAGTTATGCAACAAAATACCTTATAAAATAACTTTCAAGTATTATTCAAAGTGTTTATCTTTATTTTTCTTATTGTTTTATGTAAAAGCGTTACGTTTATGTTAAATACGTTTGTTATCATTATTTCTTTGCTCATCTCTCTAACTGCAGAATTCCGCGCTTTTATATCAACATCATAATTTTATATTTTAATATTAAAAAATGCTAATATCCTTATATAAAATAATTAACTTAGGGGCTTTTGGAAAAAAATTGGACACACCCAAGTTCTAAAAATAAAATAAAAATTCTTTACTTAGAGGCATTTGAGTTTCCACCATTCTCTTCCAGGCATTTTCCCCATAATGTGCCTTACTGGGAATAAAGTTCCTTGTTTATTCCTTATCATATTATTAATTAGGAAACATGATTTTATTGCAATATTTGCTATCGTGCTATCAAAAGAAAAAATCCAACGGATTAAGATCCAGGGTACGCGGAGGCCATAGAAATTAACTACCTCGACCAAATCATCTGGCACTGGACTGTTCGGGTTACTTGCAAAGCCTAATAGTAGCCAATGTTTGCAATTTTTATGGTATGATTTGTTGGACCAATTTGATGATATTTCTTTATATTTACAACAAAACATGTTGTAGACGAATAATTTATAGACCTTTAGAGCATATTTCAAATCTTTTAATGTCTGGAAGGAAATTAAAATTTACTTTATTTAAAAAAGTTTTAAAGTAATTTGGAGACAACCAAGTTTCTGGAATAAAACAAAAAATGCTTTAGAGTCATTTGGGTGTAATTTACGGTCTCAAAGCAATTTGCAAAAACTCAATAACCAGGAACAAAATAAAAATTTGCTTTTCTTAAAAATTTTAGGAAGTAAGTTGGAGAAACCCAACTTTCACGAATTGAAAAAATATGTTCAGCTTTGAGGTATTTAAGACTTGAGTATAATTTAAAGTAAATTAAACTTTTATGATGTTGAACACGATCAAATGTTTTTTCGTAATCAATTAGAGATGCGTAAAAATTACAGTTGACGTCTTTTCATCCCTGAATTAGGACTTGAACTCCAAAGAGTGCTTCTCTGGTTTCGACTGTATTTATAAAACCAAATTTGGATTAGGATATCTGTTCTTCGCAATTGCTCTTAATTTTTCTATAGATGATATTAACAAAAATAATAGGAAAATAGCATATTGTGCACCATATACATTTAAGCTATGCATCAAACCTTACGAGAACTGCGAGTATTATTCAAAATGTTTTAGTTTTTTCTAATTGTTTTATGAAACACATTTCTATTTCTCTACTCATCTCTCTGACTGTAGATTTCAGTGCTCTTGCACATTTTGTATCGACCTCATTACTTTAAATTCTTACTAAAAAAAGATAAAAAACTTTACTTAGGGGCTTTTGAAAGGAATTTGGAGCCACACAAGTTCTAAAAATGAGACAAAAAATTCTTTACTTGAAGACACTTGGGTTTCCACCATTCACTTCCAGGCTTTTTCTTAATCCATGATATGCCTCACTTGGAATAAATTTCGTTTTTTATTAATCATGATTTTTTTGCAATAATTGCTATCATGTGTGGATTTCTTATTGACTTAATATGGCCCTAAAAAAAAAATTCAAAAGAATTAAGATCTAGGCTACGTGGTGGACATGAAAATTCACTGCTACGACCAAAATATCTGACATTGGACTTTTTGGGTTACCCGCAAAGCCTAATCGCAACCAGTATTTGCAGTTTTTACAAAAAGATATATCGTTGCCGGGTCAACTTGATGATTTTTCTTTATATTTACGACAAAATATATTGTAGGCGAATAATTTATAGATCTTTAGAGCAATTTTCAAATTTCTAAATGCCCGAAATAAAATTAAAATTCACTTTATTTATAAAACTTTGAAAGTATTTTGGAGACAACCGAGTTTCTGGAATAAGACAAAAAATGCTTTAGAGTCATTTGGATGTAATTTACGGTCTCAAAGCGATTTGGAAAAATCCAATATCCAGGAACAAAATAAAAATTTGCTTTCCTTAGAAGCTTTAGGAAGTAATTTGGAAAAACCCAACTATTTCTTCGAATTAAAAAAAAAAAATCTCAACTTAGAGACATTTGAGACTTGAGTATAATTTAAAGTAAATAAATTTTTTATAATGTTAAACGCAATCAAATGCTTTTTCGTAATCAATTAGACATGCATATACATCACAGTGGACGTCTATGCATCTCTGGATTAGAATTTGAACTCCAAAGAGAGTCTCTCTGTTTTCGCATTTTTTAAACCAAATTGGGATTCAGATAACTATTCTTCACAATTGTTGTTAATTTTTCTGTAGATAATGTTAATAAAAAAAATAAATAATTTGTTGCTTCTGAAAATATTTTACTTATTGGCATATTGTGCACCATGTCCACTTAAGTTATGCAACAAAAAACCTTATAAAGACTGCAAGTATTATTCAAAATGTTTTTCTTTTAATTGTTCCATATTTTTTTAAAGAAAAACAGGTCTGTTATCCCTATTTCTCTGTTCATCACTCTAACTGCAGAATTCAATGATTTTGCACTTTTTGTATTTACATCAATATTTTATATTCTTATAACTCTAATATCTTTAGATAAAATACTTTACTTAGGAGCATTTGAAAGGAATTTGGAGACACCAAGTTCTAAAAATTAAACGAAAAATTATTTACTTATAGCCGTTTGGATTTCCACCATTTAAGTTAAGCATAGAAACCTGTGTATAATTTGAAGATGCTTAGTGCAACTCACAAGCACCCAGGTCTCTGGCACCCAGGTCTCTGGAATAATATAAAAATGTGCTTTACTTAGAGGTTACTAGAGTAATTTGGAGACACCCGAGTTCTTACAATAAAACCAACATTCCTTTATTGCTTTAGTAATAAATAAATATTTACATAATCGGGCTTCAATAATAGGCCAATGGATGTTCTCCTGGACTGCCTAAATATCATTTATGACAAACTTAATAAATTAATCGAGATACTGTCATAAACCACACGCCAACGAGACGTCGGCGTCTCGCAAAAAAAAACATCTATAAAGAAATTATGACACGAGGGGCTATTAAAGCCACTTAAGTTATTTTGGAAGCACATATCTCTAGTTGCGACACGCCCGCAGACACAAGAAAACATATTAATCATAACGGTTGTCAACCGAGTGTAGCTGAAACTTGAACTTATGTTTTAATGAGTCGAATTCTGACTGACACGTTTTTGTCGTTCAAAAAAACAAAATTTGTTTCAGGAACATAGAGTTTTATTTATTTCTATGTTCTTTACTCCTTTTTAGCTCATAAAACTCAACGACTCAAAAAATATTGCATTCAATAATCAAAAAAAAAAAAACTACATAAAACACAAACCTAAGCCGCACTTCAGGTGAATTATCGTCCCTTCCGAAAGATAAATCTGTATCCTATTTCCTCGGAAATGTCGAAAATTTATTTTTTATTCTGTCTTTTTATTACTCGCCGAAGTAAAAAGTTTTACGTTGCCGTCGCCCCTCTCGCTTTTATGCGGACATAATAGTAAAATAAAGGGCAAATGGTTTAGAAATCGCTTTTCGAAAACTGTCCCTATGAGAAAGTCGTAAAAAAATATTGAGTTTAAGTGTCGAACGGGGAATTTGGCAATGCGGTTCCTATCTCCTTATAATGGGCTAATCTGTTAAGATTTAGTAGGAAACGGGAAAACTTTTGACGGTTTTAATGGCGCTAAAAGAGGGAGAAGAAAATTTAGCATAAAGTAATCAAATACAAAACAAGACTTAATTTGGCAGTCAAAATAAATCAATCCGCTTAAACGCTTCACCCTCTAAAAAGTTAAATCGTCGTTTTAAAAACCCATAAATTCAATGAAGCCCTTTTAAAATATATACACAGCTTACCGAGAACCAGGAATTTATCAGTGAGGCATACTTGAGAAATAATGATCGTATTTTCATTAATAATTTCCCTGTCAAAAACAACAGTCGAAACAATCCCCGGCTTGGAAAATGAGTTATAGAAAACAATAAATCCAAGGTTCAACTTCATGAAATTATTGTTTCTGTAACGGATGCCTGACTAAGTTGGTAGTGAGTCAGTGGCGCCCAGGGAGTTTCTACAATTTACCGGTTTCTTTAAATAAATAACGAATTATTAATAAAGCAACCGAAGGTTCAACAAGCTGCGAGTAGAGCGGAGGCCAATTAAAAGATTTTAGACAAACGGGCAAAACCGAGAGACCGAGGCGGGTTTCCTTAAAATTAGCTCGCCGAAAATGAACGGATTATCTCCTTGACGACTGGTCTTGTCTTTTGTTAAGTTGCGCTTTGTGCTCAACAAAGTTTTTGAGAAGGAAGATAAGCAGCTCTTTTTATCTCCACTTGTGAAGACGGTTGTCGAAACTAAGGAGTATACTCATTACAAGGGCCGCATGCCCTTGGAATTAGAGAACAAAAAAATAAAACTAGTTTTTAACGCGTTAAGGTAAGAGAAAAACTTTGGTTTTTTAAAGACTTTTTTGGATTAATGATAACAATAAACATCCCAAGCAACATGACTTCGTAATATATACGTTAATTAAATATATTTTACGTATAAAAATGGCATAAAATTACCATCGTATTAATAATATGCGCTTTTTATATTTACGAAATGGATGAGATACGCATATTATACGATTTTTTTTCTAGTTCCTCTTACCACATACGTCTGTTATAATAAGCATAAATATACGGTTCTTAACCGTAGTGTTAAATAAAAAATATTTATTTATTTTCAGCTAAATTTAAATTATGTGCATGTATGTTTATTATGTACAGCAGGCTTGCAAAATTGTCTTAAATGTTAAGTTTATTTGTAGTATACCGCATACCGTTTAGAATGGCTCGTTTGTAAATAGGTTTAATATACGTAGAGTAAGAACTCTAGACTCACTAATGGGATTCCAAAATTCGTAAAAGATACAGTGTCGATTGGGTAACTTCTTGCAATATTGCAACATTTTGTGACTTCTCTTTTAATTTCTATTTTGGAGGAAAAATTTAGCATCTATACTAAGGATGCAAAAGCTACCTGTCCGATACAATCTTAACCCGAGTCAACACAGTTTCAAAGAATGAACGTAGTACGGACAATAAAATGGTAAAAGAATAGTAACCTATTCTAGGATACCTATTAGGATACTCCATGACACGAAGCAGAACAAATAAAGAGGGTACCTGCCGACACGTGTTTCTGCTTTTTGGCTTCTTTAGGGCAGGTCAACCAGAGAACCAAAGGAAAAAATAAAGAAAAAAAAACATAAGGGATCACGAACAGGAGCAATCAACCAATTTGTGTAATCATATTATTTTGAATAATAGTTACAGTCTTCATAAAGTTTTGCATAACTTAAATGGATATTGCGTACAACATGCCAATAAGTAAAATATTTTAAGCAGTTTCTGGTAGTGGCTTCTATGTTTATATTTCTCATAATAATTCGATGGATTTATTTGAAGAATTAGGGCTGTAAAATAGTTCATAATAAGTTCATAGTAGTGAGAAGGCCTATAGAATTATAATATTCAAAGATAATTGTAATACTGCCACATTCACATGAATAGAATTACTCTACAATAAACGCATTATTAAAGACTCGTTGGTCTTTTTTGGCATTTTTTTTGCTTAATGTTTGCTTTTAACAGGTTACTTTTTTATAATAATTTTTTTTATTCTAACTTAAGTTGATTTAGATTTTAAAGTTAATCATGCCTTTTTCTTTTTACTTTCTTTGAGAATTTTTGGTGGCTTTCCTATATTTCATTCTAATGTGTCTCCTAAAAATGGTGTTTTTCTTATTTTTTCTTTAGGTGTGTAGTTTAATTTATTGATTAATTTTTTAGGTCTCTAATTCCTTTAAAGTATTTTTATAATAAAATTGTAGTAAAAGGAATATCAAGATTTCGTGTGCAACAAATAATAAAACCTATTTCTTGAAAGGAAAAGTATCAAAAATTTGAAAAACCGTTGCGCAACAAATACCGATCCTATTCAGATTAAAAGATTAAGGTATAAATAATGAGAGCACTAATACTCATAGACATAAATAAAAAAAAATAATGAGGTATGTTGCACAATAAAAACCAATTGTTTCATTGTTGTTTTTATTAACATTAGGTCAATAAGTCCTCCCTATGTTACGCAGTTTATTAATACTTGCTTTTGGAGGGTAAAAATCCTTGAGTAAACTTTGATTCTCTAAAGGTTTCATAAGAATGTATATTGAGATTTACTTGCAACAATTTAAAAGACTTTATTGTTATCCCTAATAATATTGAAGCAACAGGTCCCTTTTAAGTAGGTATAGCGAGATATATTGCGCAACAAAAGATGGACTTTTTATCGCAACAAATCCCGTTTTCTGTAAAAGATAATCATTGAAAAACATTAGATTTTCAACTTAGAAGGAGATTTTCATATTAGTGAACTTGATATTTATAGTATGTTGAAAATAAGACTGGTAGAAAAAGCAAATTCTGACATGACTTAATCAATTTAAAACTAAAATACTGCTTAACAGGCTGATTAATTCAATAGTAAATTGCAGGAATTATCTTCACTGTTAAAAACAAAACAAATAATCACTACGAGATATAATAGATCCATTTAAATATCTTCTAATACTCTTAAACAAAGCAGAATACCGACACGTGAGACTCTAAAGACACAAAAGTGTTAACATCGCCAACATTTCAACATCCGCGGCGGCCTTTTTCAACACACATAAAAAAAACATCCGAGAGCCATCGAGCCATTACATCTCGTGAATGCCTAAATCTATCA
Source organism: Anthonomus grandis grandis (assembly GCF_022605725.1). Taxonomy (NCBI): domain Eukaryota; kingdom Metazoa; phylum Arthropoda; class Insecta; order Coleoptera; family Curculionidae; genus Anthonomus; species Anthonomus grandis. The sequence goes on along the minus strand of NC_065554.1, from coordinate 22,181,226 downwards.
CCGCCATCTTTAAAACACCAGTTGATGGGTGTACCGACGATCGCATAAAGAAATATTTTAATATTTTTTTTGTACTAGGAGGTTTGAGCGGATAAAGACCGTTCGATAGAACAACGTGTTTAGGCGTTGAGCTAAGATTGATTGGACTTATAGAGGCCTTTTCAATTCTTTTGTAATGTAAGAGAGTACGTAAGAAGAGTTGTGTTTGATATAAGCTCCCTCGGGCATGAGAAAATTTTTTTTTAAAATAAAAGTGAAAATTGTCCGCTGAAGGACGTGTGTAAGGCATACTCGGTCATGCATAACTTAATTGTATTTGAATTACGTTGGTTTTTTTTGAGATTTTTGAAGTTTTATGCAAGGTTATTGTGTGACATTGTTTTCCAATACAATTCTATATTTTTGAAACTGTATGCTGAAGAAGGTGTCCTCGATAATGCTTAACTTAATTGTATTTGAGTTTTGTTTGTTTTTTTTGCAAGGAAGCCATGTATATTTTTATATATTTTGCATAACGTGATTCTTTATTTATTTTTCAACTTTTGTCTTAGTTATAGGAGCAATTACCCTAGAAACAAACTGATAGTCCGGAACTTTGTCGATATGGAACCAAATCGCAGAATCGGTCAGTTTTACCGGTTTATCGGTATCGAACTCCATCTTCTACCAAATTTACGAGGGGTACCCCAGGAGGCAGTCGCAGAGGACCTAATCTAGTGGGAATCAAACGTTTAACGAAGGTCAAACCTTGACCACCATAGAGTAAGCAGCTTGGGAGCTTACCTCGGCTTCTATAGGCAACATAGAATAAGTTAAACCAAAAGTATGTAGCTTCTTATCGTTGGATTATTGCTCTTCCTCCAATATATAAGAGCCCATGTAACCTTTCCTATTTTAACAAATAATCTAGAATTGTCACCGTTTAAACTCACAAAATTGGAAATTTATACAAATCTACGATATAAGCCCATAATAAACTTATTCTTTATTCTACAAAAAACCACACATGGCATAGGGAAAAACAGAAAAATGCTCTCTATATAAAAAAGAAAACTTCAATTCTTACAATTTGACCACAAATCTAGAAAAGAAAATGAGAAATGACACAAATCCTTTGAATTTAAAAATAAGTAAAGAAAGGGGACTAATAAATTGTTGAGGCAACATAATAAAGAGCAGCAAAGATGCTGAGAGGTATGGCACATTAAAAACTCCAATAGTTTATTTCAAAAACTTTAAAAAGATATAACTAATAATTAAAATGTTTTAGAATTACAAATTATTGAAACTCAAAAAGGATTATATTACAACTAGCAAGGTTAGTTGTAATCTGATCTGTGTAGGTATAGGTCTAGGCCTGATGATGCTCCGATAAATACTGTTAAAAGTTAATTTTAACAATTTATTTTATTTTATGATTTTATGGAATCGAAGTTTATGGTTGTCAAACGAATAATACCTTTTTTCTCAAGTAAATAATTTTTGCCTGAACCTTCTCCCAAATCCCAACATGTGTTTTTACCTACTTTTTAAGAAATGCCTTTGTTGCCAGTTTAGCTTAAGTGCACTTAAAAATCCATTTTTCTCCTTAAGTTCACTTAAGTGTTGGCCCCATGACACACGTGCATCCCACATTTTTTACCCAACATTTCACCCCGAGTCCCACGAGAAAAAATCAGTATTCACTCCGTCGCCGCAAAAAGAAGTACCTACTCTCGCGCCCCCGAAACACAAGGTTTCTTTCACCAGTGAAGGAATTCACAAAGCTTAAAGTACCGAGAAAATAAGTTAGTCAAGAGCAAGTTGGCGCAAGCAATTCCTCTCTCTCTCACTCTCTTCCGTTTAAGTATTTGTCTAAAGTTCATATATGTATACCTAATTGTTACGATAAAGTAGTTTAAGTTATGTAAAAAGGTCTATAGTGAATAAGTGTGCGTAAAGGTGGAAAACTGAACTGAAAGTGAGTGCAACGTTGTGAGTGCAACAGTGGTTGTCAATAGCTGCACAAACCAAGGTGACGTTAGTGCTAATGCCGTTCCTGGTTCCTGCTAAGTTCCTGCTATTGGTCTTGTGATTCTGGAAGGCTGGTAACGTCAACTAATATTGTAAACCCTGTTAAATAACTAACTTCAACATTGTAAATCGTTCATTAGTCTATACCTGTAAATTATTACTAACCAAAAGGTACAATAAACCCTTATGTAATCGTAAATCACAACTGTGTAATTTATTGAACTGGACCTATGTCATCGAAGGGCTCGTCAATGCAGTAGCCGTTGCTCGAGCAGGTATAGGTAGGTTTTTAAGAAACCCTAATCTATATTCATGGTCCTTCGAGCCGGATCTTCCCAAGTTGTGATTTTACGATTCATCTAAGCAAAAACAAAACATACTTCTTGTGTAAAAAGTATATAATTGGTTCCGACATATGTGTCGGTGGTCCTTCGAGTAAACAGTATTTTAGTTAATTACTTACTAACAAACCTTTTAGTTATTTGTCCCTTGTTATTTTGTTATTTTTACTTGTTATAATTGTTATTTGGAAATAAGTAGCAACTCACTTTTTACTTTTTCTTTTAAATTGTTTATTGGTAATTAGTTTATTTTCTCTTAACAATTATTGTTTAAATTTAAAGAAAATCTATTCCCAAAAAATAAGCATCTGGTTGTCTCGTAATTTTTTGTGTTTATTCTGTAAGCCTAAAACTAAAAAGTAAAATGACTGAAGGAATAGAAATATCAGTAGAAGCGTTGGTTAAAAATCGCGGATATTTAAAGGCTAAAGTAACACGAATTGTTAATTGGTTTTTAGAAAATAATGATAGTATACATGACTTTTTAGAAATTCAGGTACGTGAAAGTATGTTAACCCACGCTTTTAAAGATTTTGAAGAGGTAGAAAGACAAATTGTAGTTTTAGATATAAGTAAAGTAGACAAGGATGATGTAGAAGACAAATACTTAACGTGTGTTGCTAAAATGCAACGTAAAATTTTAGAACTTTCCCCGCAAGCGCCAACTCAAGTAAGACATACAGTTCCCCAACACTCTCATTCCCCAAATGTTAGTTTGCCCCAAATTAGCATACCTCCATTTAACGGAGACATCACTAAATGGAACGCCTTTTTTCAACTTTTCTCTACCCTTATTCTAGATAATCAATCTCTCTCTGATATTCAAAGATTAATTTATTTAAAATCTTATTTAAGAGATGAACCCCTAAATTTGGTCGACAATTTACAATTGACCACTGACAACCTCCAAATTGCCCTAAATACCCTTAGACAAAGATATGATAATCAATTATCAATTATTTTTGCCCATATTAAAAATTTAGTTGACATTCCTATCCTAAATAAGGTATCCTCACACACACTTAGGGAATTTATAGTTTGCATAAAACAGAACTTTGATTCACTGAAAAATCAAAACATTCCAGTAGACCACTGGGATTTAATTTTAATTTATATTTTTTCTCAAAAATTAGACTTTGGCACAAGAAAGGCATATATATCCGAGAGAGGTTCTCAAATGCGCTCTTCCTCACATGTGGTCCCTAAGCTTGAAGAATTTCTAAGCTTTTTAGAAAAGCGTTGTTCGGTGTTAGAAGATCTCTCTGAAAGCCCTTCAACTAGAAATTATTCCCATGGACGTTCTTCTCAACACAACACTCCCTTTGTTAAAAAAATTTCACACTATGCTCATGGTGGGCAACGCCAAGGCAACCAAGTCATACCTCAAAACTCTCCTCAAAACTCTCGCTCACATTTTGTTGCAGGACAAAAGTGTCCCTTTTGTGAGCACCCTGATCACAAAATTTATACTTGTTTTAAATTTAAAGATCTTAGTTTAAAACAGAAACAGGATTTTGTTAATCATAAGAATCTATGTTTTAATTGTCTCGGTTCAAGGCATCAAGTAAAAAACTGTACATCTCAGAGGTGCCAGATTTGTCATATGAAACACCATTCTCTTTTGCATCCAATGGATGATGCAGCACAGCCCTTGCAAAGCAGAAATTCACATTGGAGGCCAAATCCTCAAACCCAAAATGAACGATCTCAAAATTTTAACAGAAATTCGCTTCTCATAAATAGCTCCCATTCTCGGAATCAAGGTTCAAGCCAAAGCTCCTCTCAGACTCAAGAACCACAAATCCCAAGCACAAGCAATGAAATGAACTCGAATCGCCCTCACGCTAATAAACCTGTGACTTTGTCAGTTTTCGCCACTGAAGATAATGAAGTTTTATTAGGTACTTCATTGATTCAAATACCCGACAAGAATGGTCATTTTATTATTGCAAAGGCAATATTAGATCCCGGGAGTACTATATCAATAGTAACCCAATCGCTGGTTCAAAGACTTGATCTCTCTCCTAAGACGCAGCCAATACAAATCTCTGGTATTGGCGGCAAAATTAAGCACTCTAATCACGCAATTTCCCTGAGAATTCATTCCTGTCACAATCACGATTACTTCCTGAATGTTAACTGCTGTGTATTAGACAAAATCACAGAAAAATCCCCTCACTTTAAAGTCAACAAATTTATGTTGAACCTTCCCAATAATACACCGCTTGCAGACCCCTACTTTGATACGCCTTCTACAATAGATTTATTGTTGGGAGCAGATGTATACTACCACATTCTTTCAGGCGAATACACCAAGGTTAACAAGGACTCTTTAACGTTGGTAGGTACCTACTTTGGCCACATTCTTTCAGGATTAATCCCCTCCCAAGCTCTCGTTCACAAAACCCCTTTGGCAAATTCTAAGAATTGCTTTTTAGTGCAATCATTAAATTCAGATTGCTCACTGGACTCATTAATTGAGAAATTTTGGTTACTAGAAAATGTTTCGCCCACTCACGAAAAACCCCTATCCCCTGAAGATTCTATGGTTGAACAGAATTTTCAAAATACCACGGTATTTAAAGATGGTCATTTTCAAGTCGACTTACCCCTTAAAAGGCCCCAAGAGTCACATCCGCTAGGAGAGTCATATTCATTAGCCAAGAAAAGGTTTCACCACTTAGAAAAGCGTTTTCAAAAATCTCCTGACCTTTTTCTTGAATACAAAAAATTTATCGGTGAATATATCTCACTCAATCATGCACGAATTATTCCCCTTTCCCTTAAAACTGAAAATAACAAAAATCGATACTTTCTGCCTCACCACTGTGTAATTCGTGAGGACAGTACAAGCACTAAACTTCGTGTAGTGTTTGACGGATCTATGAAAACGTCTTCTGGGCTACCACTCAATGACGTAATGCATAAAGGATATACAGTTCAACCTGAACTGTTTGATATTTTACTTAGGTTTCGAAGTTTTAAATTCGCTCTCACTTCTGATATCGAAAAAATGTATAGACAGGTGCGCGTTAACCCAAATCAAACTTACCTGCAAAATATTTTATGGCGCGACCATCCCTCTCAGCCAATGCAATGCATTGAATTACTCACCGTCACTTATGGCACGAACTGTGCCCCCTATTTGGCTACACGCACCCTGAATGAACTTGCCATTATTCATAAAGACGATTATCCTCTTGCGTCTCAAGCTATTTTATCTCAATGTTACGTGGACAATGTTCTCTGTGGGCAAGATACCTATGAAAATTTGGTAGAATTACATAGGCAGCTGTTGGAACTTTGCAAGATTGGAAATTTTCACTTACATAAATGGTGTTCAAATAGCAATTTATTTTTGTCCAAAACTTGTGATAATGGGTCCCAAGAAAGTTTCACCATAGAAACCGAGGAAATTTCAAATAAAGTCCTTGGTGTAGGCTGGAATCCCGACTCAGATGAGTTTTTTATCTCTTTACCTGACACTAGGTCCGAAAGCATAATTACTAAACGTATAGTTTTATCTAAAATTGCGCAAATGTACGACCCCTTAGGATTCATAGCTCCCATTGTTGTAAATGCTAAATTAATTATGCAAAACATTTGGAAAGAAAAAATTAATTGGGATGAACCCCTGAAAGAACCCATTTTAACCCAATGGACCACCTTTATTAAAGATCTTCCCCAACTAATGTGTTTAAAAATTCCACGTTTTTTCCTAGCTAATAATAATCCCAGTTCACTTCAAATTCATGGATTTTCAGATGCCAGCAGGAAGGCATATGGTGCGTGTGTGTATATAAGAGCCCTTTATCCTAACAAAAATGTCTCTTGTCAACTTATTACTGCCAAAAGTAGAGTAGCCCCGATAAGAGAAATTACAATTCCCCGCATGGAACTCTGTGGAGCACTTTTACTTTCCAATTTAGTCACTCGTGTGTGTTCCATATTAAAAGAAAGATTTTCAGTTGACAACATTAATCTTTGGACTGACTCTGAGATTGTACTTGCTTGGTTAAATGCCCACCCTTCTCGTTTCAATGTGTTTGTAGCAAACCGCATTTCTCAAATTCAGGTTTTATCCCAAGACTGCAAATGGCGTCATATTCCAACTGCGGATAATCCAGCTGATCATCTTTCTCGCGGATTTACCGCAGACCAGATTCTCACCTCTACGCTTTGGTGGAACGGCCCAAAGTTCTTACTGGACCCGAATTTAAATTTAAAAATGTATGAAAAGGGACCTTGCTCCACTGAAGAAGAAGCAAGAAAAGCAAAAACGGTCTTGCTTGTTAACTCCGAAGATTTCTGGATAACACTTTTTAATCGGTTTTCTAACTTCTCGCGATTGCAACGAACTATTGCATTTATACATAGATTTGTAAATAATTGTAAAGGTAATGGTAAAAAATTTTATGGTGCTTTAGCTGTAACTGAATTAAAGGCTGCAGAAATTTTTATAGTAAAGCAAGTTCAACACCAAACGTTTTCAAAGGAAATCAGTGAACTAAAGTCAGAAGAAAGAAAAATTTCAAACAAGCAAGTCCTTAGGTTAAACCCCTTTATCGATACCTCCAATCTCATAAGGGTTGGAGGCAGATTATCCCAAGCACCCATATCATTTGATCAAAAATTTCCAATTTTATTGCCCTCAAAAAACCATGTTGTTGGACTCTTGCTGAAAAAAGAACACATTAGGTTAGGACATGCTGGTCCTCAAACGATATTGTCAAATATTCGTCTTAAATACTGGCCGCTAAATGGATTAAGAGAAATAAAAAAGATCTCTATAAACTGTTTACAATGCTATAAATTTAAGCTTAAAACAGGAGAACAAATTATGGCAGATCTCCCTAAATCCAGAGTTGTCCCTTCTAGACCGTTTTTAACAACAGGTGTCGATTTTGGAGGACCATTTATTATTAAATCGTCATCTCTTCGACGCGCCAAAATTGAAAAGGCGTATATCGCTTTATTTGTATGCATGGTCACTAAAGCTGTTCATTTGGAGCTAGTATCAAGTCTCTCTTCACAAGCATTTTTAGCATGCTTTAAACGTTTTATTTCAAGACGTGGATGCCCGGCAACAATTTTTAGTGACAATGGTACAAATTTCTCTGGTGCCAGCAATCAAATTAAAGAAGTTTATGACACGCTTAAGTCACAACAGACACAAGAGCAATTGACTGCATTTTTCTCATGCCATGAAATACAGTGGCAATTTATACCTCCTTTCTCTCCTCACTGGGGTGGTCTTTGGGAGGCAGCTATAAAAAGTACTAAACATCACTTACGAAGATTAATTGGAAACCAGAATTTAACCTTTGAAGATTTTTCCACTATTTTAGCACAAATTGAGGCTATTTTAAACTCCAGGCCACTTCTTCCCCTATCAGCTGATCCACTGGACTTAACTTGTCTTACCCCTGGACATTTTTTAGTTGGAAGTCCTCTCGTTTCGTACCCTGAGCCCAATGTCTCGTCAATTCCTGAAAACCGCTTAGATCGTTGGCAAAGGTTAAGTCAGATTCAACAATTCTTTTGGACTAGATGGACCAAAGAGTATCTCAACAATCTTCAGAATAGGCCTAAATGGATGTCCCCAGTCCCCAATATTGAAACAAATGACCTTGTTCTTCTTAAAGATGAGAACACCAAACCTCTTGATTGGCCGTTGGCCAGAGTAGTAGACACTTTACCTAATAAAGATGGTAAAATACGCTTGGTAAAAATTAGGACTAAAAATGGAATATTTACTAGAAATATAACCAAATTATGCCCGTTGCCCAAATCTGATAGTAACTTAGTTTAACCATAGTATTTCTTGATAAGTTTTGTCTATAAGTTATAATGTATAATGTTTGTTGAAGGCAAAGCCTTCAAAAGGGGGGAGTATGTTAAAAGTTAATTTTAACAATTTATTTTATTTTATGATTTTATGGAATCGAAGTTTATGGTTGTCAAACGAATAATACCTTTTTTCTCAAGTAAATAATTTTTGCCTGAACCTTCTCCCAAATCCCAACATGTGTTTTTACCTACTTTTTAAGAAATGCCTTTGTTGCCAGTTTAGCTTAAGTGCACTTAAAAATCCATTTTTCTCCTTAAGTTCACTTAAGTGTTGGCCCCATGACACACGTGCATCCCACATTTTTTACCCAACATTTCACCCCGAGTCCCACGAGAAAAAATCAGTATTCACTCCGTCGCCGCAAAAAGAAGTACCTACTCTCGCGCCCCCGAAACACAAGGTTTCTTTCACCAGTGAAGGAATTCACAAAGCTTAAAGTACCGAGAAAATAAGTTAGTCAAGAGCAAGTTGGCGCAAGCAATTCCTCTCTCTCTCACTCTCTTCCGTTTAAGTATTTGTCTAAAGTTCATATATGTATACCTAATTGTTACGATAAAGTAGTTTAAGTTATGTAAAAAGGTCTATAGTGAATAAGTGTGCGTAAAGGTGGAAAACTGAACTGAAAGTGAGTGCAACGTTGTGAGTGCAACAGTGGTTGTCAATAGCTGCACAAACCAAGGTGACGTTAGTGCTAATGCCGTTCCTGGTTCCTGCTAAGTTCCTGCTATTGGTCTTGTGATTCTGGAAGGCTGGTAACGTCAACTAATATTGTAAACCCTGTTAAATAACTAACTTCAACATTGTAAATCGTTCATTAGTCTATACCTGTAAATTATTACTAACCAAAAGGTACAATAAACCCTTATGTAATCGTAAATCACAACTGTGTAATTTATTGAACTGGACCTATGTCATCGAAGGGCTCGTCAATGCAGTAGCCGTTGCTCGAGCAGGTATAGGTAGGTTTTTAAGAAACCCTAATCTATATTCAAATACGAAACACGTGTAGCCTTTAAATATATATGTTTAAGGAGACTCTGATTTGGAGTTTTCAGTTTTGTTTTGCTAAATATTCAATTTGGAATCAAAAATCAGCAGCAAGCTGCAGGATTTTTTAAGCAAAAATTGTCTACTGAAGGACATGTGCAAGACTTTCTTGATCATGCATAACTTAATTATATTTGAATCACTTTTTTTGCAAGGGTTGTGCAAGATAATGGTGTGACATTATTTTTCTATATCGACTATAATTTTTTTTTCTAAAGCATTTTTTATATAGAAGCTTTTTTAACCCTATAATCATATAAGAGAGTAGATATAAATATGGAAAGTTCTTATTAATATGAGGCTTCTTAGTTATCAGAAAATAGATTTTCTTTAATAAAAGTGAAAATTTCCTGCTGAAGAAGGTGTCCTCGGTCATGCATAACTTAATTGCATGTAAGTTACTTCTGTTTTATTTTTGCAAAGTTCTATGCAAGATAATTATGTTCACTATTTTTGTAAACAAGTTATTTTTTGACATTTTTTATGTTAATAATTCATAATATAACAACTTTAAATAAGCTTAAACGTACTGGGAATGATAAAGCTTTTTTTATAATTTTTACTGCCAAGTTGTAGATTTTTTCTACTTTTCTTTTATTATTTTGACTCGAAAAAAATGCATTTATTATTAGATCGAGTAACTCTTAAAATTTCCTTATGGTGAACGATTTAAATAAAACAAAATGTTTACTTTTTTTCAAAACGAAATTTTATTTGTATATCTGGTAATTGTGAAGAATTATTTTGTTACATTGCTATATTTGTTTAATTTCTACAATTGCTTATTATCAAAAGAGTCAAATATATTTTAAAAAGTCTAAGGTTTTTTTAAAGTCAAACTAAAAATCCAAAATTAAAATATTAAAAAAAAAAACGTGAAAAAGTCAAAATAAAACAGAAATGAAATTACCATAATATACTGTCGTAAGCTAGGGATAACTTATTTGTATTTAAATTACATGTTATATATAGGGTATATATAATTATAAGAAAATATTATTATAAGCTCATAATATTTTATTTTGTTTGATTTTTCTTTATTTTTTTCATTTAAAAATTATTATATTAACAAGTACACGAGTCAAAAATCAAAACTATATAAAGCATTAGTTTTTCCCCTTTGACATTAAAATCCATAAATAAAATAGACAAACAGTCCAAACTAAATTAGAAAAAAAAATAAAAAAGAAAATAGTCAGTAAAAAAATAATTTTTATATACAAATTATTACATTATCAAACATATTAATATATTAACAAGTATACGAGTCAAGGATCAAAATTATATAAACCGTACGTGTTTTACCTTTAAACTAAAAATTCATAATTGAAATAGTCAAACTATTGAAATTAAATTAGAAAAACAAATAAGACAGGAAATGAGTAACGTAAATTAGAACAATAAAAAGCAAATATTTGTTAGAAAAAAAATGTTTGACTTATTGAATAAGCACATTTATTTCTTCTCTTTAATTGTTATTCTTTTTCTTAATTCTCTTTATCACCTTTCTTTATCTTTTCCACTTTTTTAACTGATTTCTCTAAAAAAGATCCACATTTTAATAAATATAACATAGCTTTTTTATATGAAGTTGGATAAAAAAAAATAATATTATTAGCATACAAACTTATATAAATCGAGAAAAAAATTTAATATTAAGCTCAAAAATGTACAAGTGAATTTCCTTACATTCTCCTGTCTTACTTTTAATATATATTGTTATACCTATAAGTTTTAGTTAGAAGTTCTATATCCTTCAAATGCCTTTACTATCCATTCTGAGTACTCAATTACGAGCACGTTCAATAGTAATCTAATGCTGCAATAAAAATTGTACTACGAGGCTTAAAGAAACTATTGGCGATTTTTAAAACGTATGGTCCACTAGGTGATTTATGATTAAAAATAAATGTAAATTCCAGCACCCTCACATGTCAAATTAGAAACAAAAAACCGATCGTGTCCAAAAAAGCCCATCAGGCTCGAACTTTAATCTCATTTATTCAGGCAAAGCTAATGTTGGCTGTCATGTCAGACGCGAGACCAGAAAGAAAATGACAAATCGGTTTTTAGTTCCAGCGTGGGTACCAGCGATGGGCAATGAAATATTAAGACGAAGGACCTAGAAAAAATATTTTTACATGTCTCGCAAGACAAGATTGATTGAGGATGATTATAATATGCATGTTTATAGATCTTTTTTCTGTTGTTAGGACAAATAGGGGGAATAAAACTTTCACGATAATAAAGTTAAAGAAATATGGGTGCCAGGTACAATTAAATTATGCATTTGAAAAAAAGCTATCAAGTGGACAACGTTTATGCTTCACTGGGACACAAAAAAGAGCCCGAGAGACAATAAAACCTGAAAAACAATTAAAGATTTGGTCGAATAATTCCGTAAAAAGCTCGAGCTCTCTGCGATTTGTGCCGTTTGATTTTGTTCGTCTCTGAAGCGCTCTGGACGTTTTTACTTTCCAATAATTAAGACGATGAACATTAAAGTTGACAGAATTGAATTGTTCGCCTCGCTTTAATTGATTTTACAGGTAAGAGCGGCGTGAAAGTATAATAAATTTTTTAAAATAACTTTTCGTAAAATACTAAGAGGATTTCCCATAACTAATACGATTTCGGGCGTGAAAAGTGGATCAATGTCACATTCAAAGGTTAAACGAATGTCTCGTTTTATATTCAATACACCCGCCTAGCGCGTATAAAAAAAAAACTTATAAAAAGGAATTAAAAATTCAGCAGCAATAAGGGGGTTGAATGTAAATTAAACCTTAACAAAGTTTCAAGGAATTATGGGAAGTTTTAATATTGCCTCGTTATCTTTATGGAATACTAATTTTAATCTGTGTCTTCTTGTTTATTTATTAAGTTTGTAATATATTTTTTAAAAGTTCAGCTTTAGAAGTGAGAGTTTTTGAGGAACGACTTTATAAAGGTTTTATCTTTTTTTCGGTAATAAATGCTAAGTGAGTTTCCTTTGAACTGAACTTCCTAAGGCTATTTCAAGATACAAAGACATTTTTTATTAATATAAAGCAATAAGATTTTTTTTAAAGAGTTTTAAGAGTGACATTTCTTTTATTTTATAAATTGATTTAAATCACAGTTTCTATTGTAATTTTTTTTACTGGTATATAAAAGGTTATTAATACGTAGATTAAAGCTTGAAAAATAGCGTCAATAAAAGGCAAAAATTTTAATTGGAAATTAATTAAAAATAACTCTTTTCTGTATACTGTTTAATTTTTGTATATATTTCAGTCTAGTTTATTAACTTCAATTTTAGAAGTTTGATAACATTGGTATATAGTAAGGTAAATAATTCACTAGATTATTCTTGGTGCTCCAACTATGTGAACTTCTAAATGAATTTAATTTTTTTTTTTTTTTTATATAATTACTTTTTATTAAATTCAATATGTTTTATTAGCAATTATAAAACAAGTTACTGATCTTTATAAAATTATTATTATAAAAAGAATAAACTATTTTCTTAATAGAATTTGTATAAGATATAATAGAGATTGGATATGATTTGTGTAAGGCCTTTTCAAAAATTATTAAATGTTTTTTTGTTATTTACTCTTAATAACTTCATTATGTCATTATGATTATGTATATTATAGGAGCAGTTACAGCTTATAACCACTTAAGCTCCTGAACTAGGTTATCACCAATTGATTCGGTAATACCACAGGCTTTAATAATAGAATTGATTTATATACTATTAAGTTATGCATTCATTTGCGCACTTGCACTTTATTTTTAGGAAACTAGGATCTAAAAATTTTTTTATATGGTCTCATGAAAATTTAATGATTATGCTTTTTGTCCTTGGCAATTTATGATAAAAATAAATATGCAGTAGCAAACGTAGTAAATATACGTTCTATTAAACGTCTTGTATCAATAATTATATGTTTCATGATAAAATATTTATTAATTTAATTCTTAATAAAGAAGGTTTTATATTAAAACTTATTATTATAATTTAATTATTTGTAATTAACTTTTTTTCGCAATTTTTATAATATTGGCATTATTAAAAATAAGGAGATGTGAGTCATGTTATATTAAGTGATTTAAATATTGTAATAAATACATTTATTTTATCTTACCTAAATCCAATTTTTCATTTTATTGTGAGCTATTATGGCAACTCTTCTTATTCTATAATTACGTTTATATAGAGAAATTTAGACTCGTTATTTAATAATAATTAGCAAATACAAATAACAATTATACACCTGTTAGTAATTGCATATACTCAAAAGTTTTCTAATTTTATTAAAAGCCAGTTTATTTATTAATGAACTCTTTAATATTTATTCCCACCTTCAAAATTTATTATTTATGATTAGCTTTAAATATTTATAATTTTATGAACAAATTCTTTTTTATAATGGCAATGACTAGAGCTTACAACTATATAACGAGCCCTATTTATTTATTTATTTAATAAAACCATTAGCCCTAATAATTTTAACTATAATGAGTAAATCATTTACTATTAAGTTATGCATGAAGTTGCTCACTTATACTTTAGTTCTATAGAACTACGATCTAAATTTTTTATAGTCTCATAAAAATTTTATTATACTATGAATATTATAAATAAGTAGTCAATAACAAAGTTAAAAATATACGTTTTATTAAACATGTTTAAACGTTTCGAACTATTATCGTAATTATACAAGTAACGTAAATTTTAAACTTTTTTTTTAGATATTATCATTAATTTATCTTAGCTAAATTAACTCTTATTTATTATATTAAACTAACTTATCTCATCCCTATAGAAAGAAACCTATTTGTTTTGTTTTTTAATTAAATTTTTATTAACGATAAGTTATAATAGTTTGTTTATTGGTAATAATTGCACATACAGACATAGAGACTTTATTAATTTTATTAAAAGTTAGAGAACTATTTTCTTTGTTCTTTATTTACTAGCATTTCACTATTTACTCTCACTTTATAGTATATAAGATATAAATATTTAAAACAATTTAGAAATAATTATATTTTTATTTTTAAATAGCAACATCTACAGCTTACAACCATGTAATTAACCCTAATTTACATTAATATTTCTTATTATAATTATAAAAATTACAAATCATTTACTATTATGTTACGAATAAATTAATCACTTTTACTTTATTTAGAAAAAGAAATTTTATTTTTCTGCAATATTGTGATGGTCAAATTGTTTAGAAAAATATAAAAAGTATTAAAAAAATTAAAGGGTAAATAAAAAACAATGTAATATAACTTTCAAAGAAACCTCCCTATATTTTAAGTCTTTAATAAAACAGTCTGGTTTAACCCATCTATTTATAAGAAAAAAGTTTTAATAAACACCTTTATTTTATGTAAACCAGAATTATATTATAGTTGTATTATAGTTTATTATATATTTTATATTATAGTTATATTACTTGATTTATTCAATCTTTAACATTTGTATTTAAGAACTCTATTAATGTATGCACAAAACCATAAACTCATTGTATCTTTTAACTGTCAAGTGTTAAATGTCAATTTTTGTCAAGAATTAATTTTCGTATTATAAAAATTTATATTTATATTTTTAAATGGCAGCAACCTTAGCTTAAAACCATTAAAATATTTTCAACTTACATTCTTATTAAATTAAATATTTAAATCACTAGTTCTATTATTGATAATATTATAATTAATAATATTACTTAAGCATATACGATTAAGTTATGCCTAAAATTTACCAGTTTTCCTTTATTTGTAGTATTTTCAAATAATGTGGTTGTTAAATAGTTTGGAAAAAATAAAATTTTATTTTGAAAGAAATGAGTCGATTATTAAAAGACGAGATATAATTTATAAAAAAATCAAAATTTTATAGAAAATATAGTGTAATGACAAAATTATGAAATTTCGTTATGCAAAGTTTTCTTTTCTAAGGATAAAATTTTCTTTAATATTTTACTCTGCACCAACAAGCTGCTTTTATTCTGCAATTTTTAAGCATGTTCTAATTAATTGTTTTATTGTTCATTTAGATCATTTTATTCGAAAAACTAATATACGCAAAAATGCATTTGAAATTCTATTAAGTAATGCATAAACCCATAAATTCATTATTTAATTTCTTGACAATAATTCTTAAATGATTTTCGCCAAAAATTATTTTGCGTACATAATGTATGACAATTTTAAAAATATTTGAATGAAATTTATTAATATTTTCGAATGGCAGCAACTGTAGCTTACCACCATATTATAATTAACTCCAAGTTACATGACTATTTATTTATCCCTTTAAACCACAAGTTTTAATAATATTAATATTGCAAATAATGAAAAGTAAATCATATACTATTAAGTTATGCATAGAATTTACTACTTGTACTTTATTCGCAGTATAACATTCTTCTATTCTCAATTAGTGTAATTGTCAAATAGCTTAGAAAAAAACAAATTTTACTTTTATAGAAAAGAGATGATTATTCAATACACACAAGATAATAAAACTTTTAAGAAAGCCTTCCTTAGTTTTACGTCTTTAATAAATTGTCTATATTCGATTATCTGTTTAATAGATTAAAAATTTGAATAAATACTTTTATTTTATGTAAACCCGAATGTTATGGAAAAAGAATGTTAAAATAATAAAATGTTATTATGCAGAGTTTCTTTTCCAAAAAGGGTTAAACTTCATTCAACGTATTTCTCTGCACTAAGACACTGCTTTTATTCCACAAGTCTTAGAATTATTATACGCAAAAATGTAATTCAAATGCTATTAAGTTATGCATGAACCAATATCGTTATTTCATCATTTTTAAATGATTTTTTTCAATAATTTACAAGTACAGTCATATTCAAATCTATACACTGTTAACTGTGATTTCATAGGTACTTACCAAAAAAGTCCTAAGAAAACTAAAACCCACACTAATAAATCCTCATATCCAACTCACAGTTCACCAAATTTCAAAGAAAACGTCCCCAAACCAAAATAAAAAAAACTTTCTCACAACTGATGAAAATTCGAAAATCGCGCGTATATCCACAACCCGAATACGTTGCGGTACGTGAAACGGAGAGAAATCGAACCGTCGCGATCTCCTCGACTCTAAACGCTGAACTGAAAGCTCAAGCTCGCACAGCACACAGGCGGAGAGCTTGCGAGATGTGCTTTGCCCCCTCTCCCTATTACTCTTTACACCGGGCGCTTTTTGAATGATTTGTATTTTACCTAGGAGATTTTTCAAGCTTGGCGATCGCTACTGTGCGTGGAGTGCGAGCTTTTGATGGCTCGAGTGTTTTGGATTTTATTGCCGGTATTAGATTTTATATTTCATCAGTCTGAAGGTGTGTTTTAAAATGGGTATTAAAATTCGTGCAAGTCTAAGTAAACATGCTGCATGATCATAAGAAAGGCTTGTGGGAATTTATGGCTTGGATATTTGGGCGCTTCATTTACTTTGATCATTTGACTTTATTAGCCAGACAAATTTCAAAAGAGAAAACGCTTAAGAAAGGGCTTAAAAATGTCACTTGTTGGCAGCAAACGAATTTTTACTATTGCTCTTAAAATAAAGATATGGGCAAAAGTATATATCAAAATTGGAAAAAATCGAGGTTTAAGACTCTATGAAGTATAGACAGTAATTTTTTGTTTTTTGCAGGCAGGAGTGATTTCTTTGCTTTCATCTTTCTTGCTTTGCGTAACTTTTTAAAATTTAAGAATTTATTGTTAAATATTTTTATTTTCTATTTGCCCACTTCTAATATCTTTATTATTTATAATTAAATATAAGAGCTTATAACCACTTAAACTCCTGAACAAGGTTATCACTAATTGATTTATTAATACCACAGGAAATATTAATAGTATTGAATCATATAATATTAACCTATGCATTAACTTGCGCAATTATATTTTATTTTAGGAAACTAGGATCTAAAAAGTTTTTCTATGGTCTCATAAAATATTTATGATAATGCTTTTTAACTTTGACGATTTAATTGAAGAGGACTATTATGAATATACAGTAAAAATGTGTTTTAATAAAAATATTGAAACAATAAAATGTTCCATATTAAGGATTTCAAAATATCACCAGTTTGAAGAAAACAATTATATTCTCTTGCATTCAAATTAAAAAAAAATAGAAAGATGTTGGCAAACGAGTCGTTATAAATACTGGAAAAAAACAAGTTTGAACTTTTTATAGTGGATAGATAGTAATTTTGCGTTTTTTGGAAGCAAGGGTAATTTCTTTGCCTTTACCTTTCTTGCTTTGCCTAATTTTTTAAGCTTAGATAATTTATTGTGCAACATTTTTATTTCCTACGTATTTACCTGTAATATCTTCATCATTTGTAATTAAATATAAGAACAATTACAGCTAAGCACCAGTTAAACTTCTTAACTATTTTTTCATTAATTGATATTATTAAAATAATAGGGATTAATAATAGTGTTTACTATTAAGTTATGCATTAAGTTATGCACTTTTACTTTATTTTTAGCAAACTAGGATCAAAAAAGCTTTTTCTTTGTTCTCATAAAAAATTAATGATAATGCTTTTTAACGTGAATTAATTGCCGTGACCTCTGTTTATGTTTTCTTAATTTTTGCTTTTGTTGGATATAGGTCAAAAACACTACAATACCTAATAATTGTACTTTAGATGATCAAACATATATTTTATCGACATTTCGATCTTTGCGAGATCATTCTTAGGACTCACAATTAAAATTATTCAACCAATTTTATACAATTAAAGTCACATTGAATGAAATAAAGTATTTTGAAAAATAATAAACCTTCCAGATTTAAATGCCAAAAAGTCACAATAGATAACATTATGAACATTCTAACAAAACAAAATAATTAGATAAATATATCTGGGGATCATAGTGTTGGATCTTAGGCTATGTACAAGATGTTCTTAGTTTTTTCCTTTTTTAATTTTTTTTTACATTTATGTTGCTAATTAAGTTGAAATAAGCTTAGATTATCCACGTCCTGTTTTCTATAAATATTACTTGGGTGTTTTTTAATTTTAATCATTTCACGTAAAAGTCTTTTTTATAATTGTCTAGATGGAATTTTTTTTTTTCAAAATCAAATGGATGTTGAAGCTTTTCAAAGTGATCGGTAATAGCGGTTTTTGAATTACTTTTCAAATTCTGTAATAAGAAGAACATGAGGTTTTGTACTTCTTTTATGTTCAGAAACTCTAGTTCTTAAATATCTTGACGCTTGACCGATGTAAATCATCGCATTCGCTACATGGAATTTTATAGATGGCATTACTTTCTAAGTCATTTGGTGTCTTTGTTTTTAATTTTGAAAAGAACCGTTTGGTAGTGTTTTTATTCCTAAAAGCAATGTTATATGAATGAACGAATATTATCGTCGTTAAGTTCTTTTGCGATAATTTTAGAGAGGCAACAGAGAGGCAATAGATAGGCTGACAAAGGCTATTTAAAAAAAGAAAATTCCGCGGTTTTGGTTTGTTTTTGAGCTGTTTGATTAGTTTTGACAATATTTTATTAATTAATTAATGTGGATAGTTAATATTTAAACAAAAATTAAGTATTTTAAAAAAATATTTCTGTGATTTATTGAGGCAGTTGTAGTGATCAATTCTTCCATTTTTTTACAATATTAATTTTTTGTTTAAAAGGGTGATAAGAGTTACAGTTTAAACATTTTTCCGAGAATGTTGGTTTTTGAAACAAATCTGTTCATATTTTAGTTAATGTTTATAAATAAATATCTCATAGAGATTGAAATGTCGGTCAAATATTTAATTATTTTATTCAATTGTAACTTTTTTTATCAAAAATATGCTAAAGGAATCTTGAGATCTTTAAAGTTGAATTCTTGTGTTTTTTATTATAAAACGTTTTCAATAATATTATTTATAAATCTTTTTTACAGCTTAAAAATATTTTGAAATTAAAATAAGAATGACTTTTCATGAAATTATTAACGAGAAAATTACATTTTTATTTTTTTTTGAAGTTTTTTTATATTTTATTTTTTTTGCCATTGAAGTATTTCTATTATTGAGTCTTTAGCTCTAGTATAGTCGAACATGTTTTTTGTCAGCCTTTAAAACTAAAATTAAGATCTTTTTAATGGTTGATATTTCTTATATTTTCAAACATTTTTGTATTTCAAAAAAAGTTGGTTGCTTTTTAAAGGTATTTAAAATTATTTTTTATTTTTTTTACAGGTTTTTAAAGGATTTCTAAAATTTTATTTCAGATTTTTTTTTAATTATTTTTTTCCTTTTTATTATCTGGATTACTTCTCTATGATTTTTCTTTTATTTCTAAGCTATCAATACGTTTTTACCATTTCACCTTTAAATATCAAAAGAAGTTAACAAGTTAAAATAATAAATAATAAAAAAATATTACTGGTATAAAAAATAATAAGAAAGGAGAGATCTTTTTATTGACATAATATATAGAATGACCAATCAAAAAGAGTCTGGCAAGGTTTATGGAATTTTAAGTAAAATTTAAAAAAAAGTCGCTTTATAAATATACAGATAGATTCCATTACTACAATACCTTAGAGATCATTTGGACGTAGTTATGCAGAAAACTTCCAACCCTCAAAAGTAGAGTTTTGAGTAAATTAATATTATTTATACATTACAGTATAACTCAAAAATTATTTTTTTAAATTTTTATTCGGCAAAATATCCCATTTTTAACAAAGTGAAACTAAGAGAAAAATATTTTGAAAAATACAGCATTTTTTTTGGGGGTTGGTTACTTTCTGCATTATTATGTATTATTAAAATATTAATAAAATTCAAAAGATCCTTACAAAAGAAAAATCATTTATTGATAAAAAAAATTATTAAACATCTTCCAGTTCAAAATCAAGACTAGCTATGTTATACCCGCCGATATCTTCTTTAATGTTGTCATCTCCTTGTATTATATAAGATGCATCATTTCGTTAATATTTACAAGTTTTTTTGCAGCGATCATCTTACCATTGGGTCAATAATTTCTCTTCCTTCCTAATAATAGCTTTGTTAATAGATTCACACTCCTTGGTTAATTGCCTGTTTCTTATTATTGTTATTTCCTTACTAGTACATAGAATTTGATTTGTAATAGTATCACTTACTTTTTAATTTGTTTCAGAGGAGTCTAGTACTTTAAAGGACATACCAGTTTATAACAACCTATAAAAATAAACCAACATTCTTATCTTAAATCAATTTTAATTAAAATTTCAATCGCATAAGACGGATATTCGGCGCTCTTAAGCATACAAGGTAGCAATTAATAAAAGTCCTCATGTAAATAAAATATTGTTTATTTAATGTCTTTACCCGTATATTTTCTGCAACGAGAGAGAATTACTTCAATAGTTAATTAAATTTGCAGTTTTTTTTCTCTCCTGCCATTATAATTATAACTACAGCTTGTTTATACAGACAACAAAAGCGGGTACCTATAAAATTAAAGCGTAAATAATACGCTGGAAAAATATCGTGCGGGAGGGGCGTAGCAGTTTTATAAATTTTAACGAAATTACACGCTTTAAACCTGCGAATTTAAATTATAACCTGGTGACATAAAAAACGTAAATTTCTATACAAAACGTAGTCGGAGGTCAATTTCGGTAGCGAAAGAGTCGAATTTCACCTCTCATAATACCACAGACGCACCTGGGATTGTGACACATGATCCTATGAATCTGATCGCATCTCCGAAGGGTGTGATTGTGATGTTTTGACAGAAAAATCGACAGATTTTCTAAAGGTTTCCGGTGGAAGGAAATAGGCGTCCTTTTTTTTACTTTGGAAGAAATGATGTGTTTGTTACTTGAATGATGTAGTTATTTTGCTTTGGTAAATTATTGAACCAAATTTAGAAGACATTTTTGGGGTAACTATTTAAGTGTTTTTAGTCTGTCTATACAGTTTTTGTTAAACATTCATAAGAAAACTTTATAAAGGGTGTTTTTTTGAGAGGTATACAAATTTAAAGTGAAATAAAACTATTAAAAAAAAATTATTGACATGGTATTCATTTTATTTAAAAGACATTGTTATGCCATTAGTGCTTAAAAATAATTTCGGGCATATGGGCGCCACGGCTGGTTCGAAGGTAGCGTAATCGGAAAGTCCAATTTTCGACCATTTTTTCTAGCATCTGGGGCCGTATCTCGGCAATAACGCGGCTAATGTTTGCTTCCAAGTGATCCAAAGTCTGTGTTTTATCTTTGAAGACATGTGATTTCACATATCCCCAAAGAAAGTAATCCAGGGGTGTGAGATCACACGATCGTGGAGGCCAGTTCACAGGTCCATTGCGTGAAATTATGCGATCATGGAATGTTTCCCGCAATAAATTGATAGTTTCACGCGCTGTGTGACATGTTGCACCATCTTGTTGAAACCAAAGCTCTGGCACATCAAGTCGGTTCAACTGAGGAACAAAAAAGTCGGCAATCATGGCTCTATAACGTTCTCCATTGACTGTAACATTCTGGTCGTTATCATCTTTAAAAAAATATGGGCCAATGATTCCTCCTGACCATAAAGCCCACCAAACTGTGACTTTTAATGGATGTAAGGGCGTCTCAACAAAAGCTTCTGGATTTTCTCCACTCCAAATTCGACAATTTTGCTTATTGACGAAGCCGTTCAACCAAAAATGAGCCTCATCGCTGAACAAAATTTTGGATTGAAAAAATGGGTCATGCTGAATACTGTTTTCCGCCCATTCACCGAACGTACGGCGCGCATAATGGTCACGCGGTTTCAGTTCTTGCACAGGTCGGATCTTGTAAGCTCGCAAGCCAAGATCTTGCCGCAAAATCTTCCACAAAGTGGATGGGCACAGCCCCAATTGTTGTGCACGATGGCGAATCGACTCATTCGGGTCCTCTTCAACACTATGCTCCACAGCAGCAATAACTTCTTCAGTGCGCACTGTATGGCGTCTTTGTGGATGCGTATTATCAACTAGAGTATGCGTGGTACGAAAACGAAAACTTGCTTGGATAGCCGATTATGTCGACCGTAAAATGGACGCAGCGCACGGTAAGTTTCGCGAATTGAACTATGATTTTCAAAATATATTTGCACAATTTAAAAGCGTTGTTCAAATTGTGAGTCTATTCATTGTGAAATGGCAAACTGTTTTGACCACGAATACACCACCAACTGTCAAATTGACAATCACCAGAAACAGTTTTAACAACTTAAAATCCAAACCTCTAAAAAAAACACCCTTTATGTGTTAATCTGTAGCGTTTAAAAAAAAAGGCTTTTATTCAAAAAATATTTTTAATTTTTTTTATTATTACTAAAAAAATTATCTAATCCAACCCATATCTTTATGAGTTCAAGATAGGAAACATAAAATTTGTCATACTAATCAAGCATTAGTTACTCATTAATTGATTGTGTAATATTGCATAACTTGTTTAATTTTGTATATATAAAAAATATACAAAATAATCAATTAAGCGAGGTTTAAATCATTTACTTATAAAGAAATCCATGTTTTGTTCTTCCATCTTATGCATGTATGGTAAAGTCTAGCATGTTAATATGGTAAATCTATTGTTATTTTAGCATAAAATAACAATAAACAAAAACAACATGGATTAACTTTTGTATGGGATAGAAAGTAATAGAAAACAATAAAATAACATAATTGAACAGCAAAGTAGTATTATAATACAAAATAAGTTTTCTGAGTGAAAAAAAAGAAAAACGGAAGGTCACACATGTACTGGACAATTATATTTTTCTAGTCAATATTTTTTTAATTTAAACCTACATTTAATGAAATTTAAGAAGCAAGTATTCAGGAAGTGAGTTTATCAAGCTTAATAGTATTGTAAGAAAAGTGTCTAGTATAAAACAGTTCGAAATCGAGGCATTGAAAACTTTATAACGTTATATTTATAAGACGTGCAGAAAGTCGTGTTATAAAAATATTGCGCAAAATTTTAAAATTCTGATCATGATTTATTAATATTTTCCTATGTAAAATAACGTAAGTGATGCTTACAAATATTTTCCATTTTGAGCCATTTTAATTTAATAATTTTATGAGAACTGTGATGGTGTTTCTAGATTAGACAAGAGCAAATATTTTGCATTAGTTGTATCATGTTTTTGTCAAGAATTTCACTAAAGACTCACTAAGTAGTGTATTAAATGCCTTAAAAAGTTTAGCAACAAATTTTTTGATATCTACTTAATAAATATAAATTCATTAAAGAAGCTGACTCTTATATGATATACTAGGTGTAGGTAAAATCCAATTCCACTTTTCCATGCAAGTGAGAAATAATTTTGCTCAAAACAATAATTTATTAGATGAACTCGAAATCATTAATTTGTAGACTATAATAGTTACGAAATCTCAGAGAAATATTGTATTTTGAAAAAAATTATTATTTGAGTTAGTAATGTAAAGTATAATTTGAAAAAAAATTAAGCAAAATAAGTAATACTTTCATTATGGTGGAAGCGGTACACATGAATAACTACAAAAAAATCGCAAATTGTGATACAAGCAAGGCGTTTGGTACAAATGTACTATAGACTCAAATAATAATTTTTACCCGAAGTTCCTATAAATACATCCCTTAGGGGAGGAGTGGAAGCACCATTCTAACCCCCCTCAAAATTTAAATGTATTTATTCACCAAATATCAGTAAACCAGCTTTCATTCTGTTTCAAAACATTGTGAATTACGATCAGGTGTTAAAAAAAGGTAATAGTAATCTTTAAAAGCAGTCAAAACAATTATTAACCCCTTAAAGGGGGTGACTACCCCCTGATTTTTTGAAACTTTAGCGCAAAAGATAAATGTTTAAGTTAGTACATTTTCATAAAATAAACTTGATCCAAATTAAAAAACTAGAAATTTTGGAAGCGTTTGGGGGGGTGGGGGAGGGGGAGATGCACCCTCTTTTGCACCCCTACCGCTCAACTTACAAGAAACAAAAAAAAATTGTTATGTACCATTGCGATCAATATTCTAAGACTTCTTTTTTAATCTTCGACTAGGAGTTTTTTTTTAAACAAATTGTACTTGTGACTTTTTATGCCCTAAAATATTATTTTTTATTTTGCCCTATAATATTATTTTCATCTATATAAGCCCATGGGCACTTCCACAAATGTCTCCGAATACTGTTCTAAACAGTTAGTTCCTGCTCTAACAAAAATTGCTAATAGCGTAAGTGCTCGTAGAATAGATGTGGCCTGGGATCTTTACTGCAATATGAGTCTTAAAGCGACCACTCGCGATCGAAGAGGTGCTGGAGTTCGCCAGATAGATATTCCTGAAAGAGGTAAGAAAATTTGACACAAATAACTTTTTACCAATAGTATTTGCCATTATTTTTTATTTGTTATGGATATTCCTCCAAAAAACTGGAACGACTATTTAAAAAACTCAGAAAACAAACAGGAACTGTTCCGTTTTCTCGCTAGAAATCTTATAGCTTTACTATACGATTTCAAATTGATACAAATGTTGTTAATAAAATTGTAACGTCACCTGGATCTACTTCTGAGTTACAAGGATTGGATATTTCCCAAATGGACGAAGCTGACGGCAGAATACTTCTTCGTGTAAAAGATATGGTTGCCAACGGAATCGAGTCAGTTCTGATCCGCTGTTCTGACACAGAAGTAGTTGTGGGAGTATCTCATTTCACCGAGCTTTAAGATCACGGTTTAAAAAAGTTGTGGATTTTGTTTGGCAATGCATTAAAAAAAAAGATACATTCCTGTCCACGAAATCGCAAATAAACTTGGTAGAGAAAAAGCAGTTGCGCTGCGTGGATTTTACGGTTTTACAGGGTGTGATTCAACTTTCTGTTTTACATCAAAGGGTGCGTACTCTTATCACTGTAAGAGAAATTGCTTTGATATAATGTGTTTTAGGTAAGTGCCTGGTCTACTTGGAAAGACCCAGACATTAATTCAGCTTTTAAGTGTTTGTCCTACCCCTCCAGCATCGATCAGCTGACTGATGCACACATAAAATCTCTAGAAAAATTTACGATTGATATGTACGATTCACGCAGCGAAATAACCGATATCACCGAAGCCCGTCGTCACCTATTTGCTACTGGAGAGAAGTCCATCTCAGGGATACCTCCTACCGCTGGTGCCCTTTTAGAGCATATAAAACGCGTTAAGTACCAAGCTGGAGAGATATGGGGACGTGCACTGGAAGGCTCTATATCTAGCCGACCACCCCCAGAACAATGGTGGTGGAAGAGGCGGGAAGAGTTCCCTTGAGCCAGTTTGGTCGCAGCTAGACTGGATATGGGCATCAGTTGAAGAGCTGGATAGGTGTGGTTGTCGGTCTGGCTGTGACATAAATAGATGCTGCTGTAAAAAATATGCAATCCCGTGCACACCCGCCTGCAAAGTTTGCCATGGAGACTGCATTAAGAAAACGTGTGTTTTTGAAGGTGGTAGACAATGGTACAGTGAAAACATCTTGTCGGACTTGCATTGTCTTATTTATTTAATGTAACACGACGTTTCGGTTGGTAAGTATATTACTTTAACAGTTACACTTTACATTAATAACAACAAGTAAGTAATGAACATGTAAGTAACACTTTACATAAGTGTAAACTGTTTAATTACATTAAACAGTTTACACTTGATAACGGTTGGAGATACTTACCAACCGAAACGTCGTGTTACATTAAATAAATAAGACAATGCAAGTCCGACAAGATGTTTTCAAGAAAACGTGTGTTTGTCAATTATTTTATCCTAATTATTGTATTCTAATGCTCCTTTTTTATTTTTATAGAGAAAAGCAATGAAGATGAAAATCTCTGAATAGAAAATCAATTAAATTAGTTGAGGAGGCAATAAGGGGCGCATTTTAGGGGTGCCTGCCTGCCTTCGTGGCACCCTCTAAGACCATATTTTATTTTAGTTGGGCCATAACTGGGATAAAATACCTATTATAACTAACATGTTTATAACTAATACGTTTGACTCTAAAAAAAATTAGTTTATAAATAACCACTTTTAGGGGTTAAAACTTATTTTTTACTCCCTTTAGGACTACTAAAACTACTATCAGTGTCTATTTACCAACCACAAGACTTTCTAACAGGATAAATGCACGCTTACCTACGATTTGAGCAGCACATGCGCGCTAGCTCGTGTATGTGTTATCGGTTGTTTTTATAATCGCAGTTCAGTCCGCATTACTCTTAGCATTGTGTAAATTCTTGTAATAAAAAAATGTAATTTTCTATGTACAATGTTTAAGTGGTAATAAAAGTCTTTTGAATTTGAATTTGAAGTTGAATTTGTAAAGAAATCTATTTAAATTTTCAGTAAGGGGTAGTTATTCTCCCCATTCCTCCCCTAAGGGAAATTTTCGTAGGAACTTCGAATATTTGAGCCAGAATGATTATTTGGGTCTATAATATACATGTAGCAAACGTCTTGCTTGTATCATAATTTGCGGTTTTTTTCTAGCTACCGCTTCCACTATTAGGACGGGATATATGAAGTGGTAAATATTTTTTTCGTTAGAAAAAAATATCAATGTTAATCAAGTTTATCAGTATTTTTCGGGAAGCGATAATATTTAAATAGTTTAGTTTTTTATTATAAATCATAGGTTTCTAGGCTATTTATAATGATTTCAGTAACGTATATTTTTTTTGTAGAATTAATTTTTTTTAGCAAAGTTTTATTTTTGTAACTTATGAGCATTCTTAGATTTGCAAATCTTTGATTAATCGACATAAGTGGTTAAATATTCAATGCCCTTTTTTAATTAAATTATTTCTTGAATAAGTATTTGTCTTCTTCTAAGCTCAGTCATAATTTCCAAATTTGATGCATCAAGTTAAACTTCTGTCAAAATTACTGTCAAGGAATTTCTTCAGCGACATCAAAAGTTGATCTACATTCCGAACTGTTTTTTCCATTATAAATTTTAAGTTTAATAAAATGTTTTATGTCCTGTCGAGGTATTGCCTTAGTTTGTACCAAATGCTTGTTAAATGAATTGAAGCTACTATAATATAAATTCCGAAATTCCAGGGTGAACGAATTGACAATTTTTGTTTTTTTTTAATATTAGAAAGCTTTTTACAATAATATCAGAAGTAGTAAAAAATAAGTAATTAATGATATAAATTTTAAAAAAATAGTTAAACCACATAACGACGACGAAAACATTTTTGTTTAACTATAAAGCCAAAAAAAGTCCTTTTGATTGATTTGGTTAAAGAATTCAGGATTTTTGCTATATTTAAAAAAGATAATATAATATCTTTTTTTTTGTAATAACGCTTTAAATAAGAAAAAAAAGTAAAAGAAAATAAAAACTTTAAAATGACTCTTAAGTTTATTAATTTTTCGTAATATATAAATAAATATATTTTTATATAAACCCAGTTATTAAGACCATAAGTTACATTTATTTTTCCTTACTTGAGCTCAATTAATTTATTAAAAACTTCTTTTGTCTACATCCTATAACAGTCATATACCTTACCCAACTTTTCCTGAAGTGTTTTATCATCATTCCCACCCATATTAATGCATCAATATTACGATAAGAAATTCTATTTTATTTACCTTTCCGGGCTTTTGAACTTTGCTTTACAAGTATGTCAATACAAACAAAACTTATAACGATAATTATTATCTACAGTGGTTTAGTGGGAAATGACAGGGGCGCGATAGATACAAAACTATTTTCGTCTATTTATTTAAAAACAAAAAAATATATGAATGACGACCTCTGTTAAAGTGATCGATAATAATGTCTGCCTTAAACAAAAGAAAGCTCATAAAAGTCTTTTTTAACACCACTGACCCAGATTCTTAACCAATAGATCACAATCGGGTTAGCCAAAATAACAAATGATTCGGTTTCCTTGAAATTTTCGCCTTATACAGATAGGATCTGCACCCCATCCTTTAACGTACGACCCTACCCTAAATTTACTTCTGTTAAAGTCACTTTCTTTAAAGCGTAACCAGGGTAATAAAACGATTTCAAGTAAAGATGTCATATTTAACCCTGGGACAGTTTTAGTGCCCTACTATTAAGGGCTTTTTGTGTAACTAGGGCACTAGGCATCAGGTCTGGTAGCTTGCCAGGAGGAGTCTATTGAGATAAACAGGTAGCGACATGAAAGTTTTTCAAGGAATTCTTGTATGTACACTGTGTCCCATTTTGTTTGTAACAGCAGGATATCTATTTTTCTGACTAATAAAGATAGAACTGTTGCCATTTTTTTTATTAAAATTTTTATTTTACAAACTAAAATGAAGTACCTTTTTTTTGGTTCTTAGATATAATAGTAAAAGTTTCCCTTTTTAGGGAGAGTCCAATGTGTGAAGTATGGGAATAGTCTCTCTCAGGTTCTTAATATTGTATTTGGTGTTCCTCAGGGAACAGTTTTGGGTTCATTATTGTTCTCATTATATATAAATGATATGGTAAAAGTTATAGAAAAATGTAAAACAGTATTATTTGCAGATGACACAATGATTTATATAATAGGAAACAATATTGATCAGAAGGTAACTGATATAAATAGTGACTTAACCAAAATTTTCAGCGGGCTTTGTATCAACAAATTATGTTTTTTATGTATTTTTACAAAAAAATTGAAAAATAATCAAATAAATATTGACAATGTGAACATCAGTGTAGGTGGGGAGAGTATTTTTCATAAAAAAGAAATAAATTATTTGGGTACAATTTTTCGATGCAAATTTGAATTTTATCGCACATGCAGATTACGCCATGAGAAAATTTTCGAAGGAAGTTGAGTTTATTAATAGAGTTGGAAAAAACTTATCAATGCATACAAAGCTGCTGCTATATTATGCCATTGCTGTTCCCCATTTGCAGTTTTGCTCCACATTATTATTCAACCTGCCTAAATACAAGGTGAAATAGTTTGAAGTAATTCAAAATAGAGCAATGAGACTAATCCTAAAATGCAATCGATATACTCCTGTTATTATTATGTTAAGTGTGCTATGTATGATGTCTGTCAGGCAAAGGATTATGTTTAGTGTGTATGTATTTATTTTTAAATTAAAACAACGTCTACTACCCACATATTATATCTGTGATAAAATAAGAGTGTTCGGAGACGTTCACAATTACTGCACCAGAAATAATACAGATTTTGTCCCTGATAGATGCAATACTAGTCAGATGTTAAGTTCTGTAATCAGCAAGGGACTTATTGAATTTAATAAGTTACCAACTGATATCAAAAGTGTGTATGTGTATTTATTTTATTTTTATTTTATAATTTTAACTCGTATTTTATTTTATTTTTGCTATTTTATTTTAGGCTTAAATTCTATTTATAAATTTTCTAAATGTAAGACTTTATGTGTTTTTGTATATGTATGCCATTTTGTACAAGCGCACACTTTTTTTTTCAATTTATTTGCATTTTTTTATTTTTATTGATTTAAATTCTTTAGGTTTTTTTCTTATGTGTATTATATTATCTATATATTATGTATTACGTTTTGTAGCCCAGACTAAATAAATACATTATTATTATTATTATAAGAAGCAAATCCTAATATTAAGACAATTATAATTATTCAATAATGTAAAACATAACAAGCTGAATAATCTAATTCTATCTGGAAGAACAGATTTGAAATTAAACATGCCAGATTAAAGCATACCAAACAGATAAGCATTTAACCATATATTTTTTATAAGGCATAAAAAAAAATTATATTCAGAACACAAAAATTTAATAGTATTGGAATAAATGGCATTTTTGGGTATTGATGCCAAAAGGGATATTTTATTTAAATAGTTTTAATAGTTATTTTACTTAACTTTAGTTATCACTCGCTTTGAAATTCACAATCATATAAATAAATGGGAATATTTAATGTATATGAATTAGTTTAAGAAATCGAACTATGGACTATTCGCCAGTTTTGGTAAGTTTTTCTACACCTTCTTCTAGTATCTAGTGTTCACGTAGAGGCAGCTGTCACCTACTTACTATCTTAACGTAATAAAGTAAAGTAGTAGGTCTTAAGTAGTAAAGTAAGAGAAATATCCTTTTAAATTATGCATCACTAAGTGCACAATTAAGTGCACCATTTTATTATTGAAATTTCTTGTTAAGCTTTGACATTGTTACCTTATAAAATGCTTTTATTAAAGTTTCCCTTATTTGTGTAGGCTTACGAAAAAAAAAGATAATTTTGACAGTTTGAAAACTTAGACCTAAAATTAATTTAACCGAATCTTAGTTATATGGCCTAATTATTGTTTTTAGTTAAATACTGTTGATTGCTAAGATCATTTCAATATCCAAGAGGAAGGAAGCTGGCTCTTGGAAGGAAGCTACCTTTTAACTTCCATATCTCTTTAATCAACTCTGTTCAAAATTATAATGAAACTAGTAAACATTAATAGGCTATCTTTTATTAAAATAAATAATCCTCAGTAAGTGTCAGTTTGTCTTTCGTGAAAATATAAGTACAAATGATGCAATATACCATCTGCTACTGGACTTGTATACCCCGTGGCAGTTTTTATAACCTGTCTAAAGCTTTTGCCCTGGTTAGTCTTGATGTTTTTCTGCACATATGTTGCCATTATGGTCTTTCGGGCATTTAAAGATACTGGTTGTCATCTTACATTCTTGGTCGACACCAGTGTTTATTTGGTGTATATAAACACTGAATAGGAAGTACCACAAGGTTCGGTTTTCAGGCCAGTGCTATTTTACTTTAAGTAATGATCTGGGTAGCCTTGCAATGTATGTTTTTTTACCGTATTTGTAGATGACACCACAATAATATATCAGGCTTTGGACACCAATTTATTTTTTAAGATCATCACGGAGAATCTCGTGAATGTGAAAACTTGGTGCAAATCAAACTTACTGACATTAAATCCTTTAGAGAGAAAGTTGTTATATTTCATATGTTATCTTACAAATACATTTATAGATAATAATGAAATGTAGAATAATTCTGATTTTTTATTAATTTTGAAAATGCCTCGACAAAACAAGTAAAATTTTACAAAACGTGAAATCAAAAGTGAAAAACGAAACTTGCCGTGATGATGAACTGTTGACGATGCTTAAGGGATTTATGAATAGTAATTTTAAGAGAATATCAACCTGTTGCAGTAAATTTAGAAATTACAACTGAGCTCATAGACAAAAGCCAAATGCGCATTTGGAAAAAGTAATGATTTCATGATAAACTGGTTTTACTAATGCACCACTTACTAATTAAAAAACACTTTACTAATTGAAAAACACTTAAAATCAATAACAGTTAACATGAGTCAGGTGGAAGTTTTGTAATTTGACTTTAACAATAAAATAAGTGTGTTCCTGATAAAATAGTGCATGAGCATGTTCCTTAGTTCCTTTATAACTGGTAATAGAAATAACGCATATCTAGAAGCCCAATTGAGTGGATGCCTTTAACCAGAAGTTAGGTTAAGATGGAGACCGAAAAATTAATGGAGCTGCTATTAAAGAAGTTTAATGAGCAGAGATAAGTACAAAACCATAAACATAGAGTCAAGAAGATCTCAGTCAAGAAGACTGAGATCGTAAATAGAGAAAAGAACAAGAGAAATGAGACCGTAAATTAAGGAAGGAATAAGAAGCGAAATATAAAATAATGAATTGACTTAATGAATTAAAAAAATGATTTTAAAAAAATTTAGGATGAACAACTTGAAGAAGAACTGGGGATAAAATAGCTAATTCAAAACAACAGTTGAAGAAGAATACTGGGGAGCACAAAAAAAATACAAGAACTTGAGATGATGTTTTAATACTAATTTTTAAACAGTATAAAGTTCTAACCATTTTTTGTACTATTTATCAGCTAGTTTATGATTAAAGGTTGTGCATTAATTCAAGTCCATAATGTATGAAAATTAAAAAAATTGTACTATTTCTCACTCAATATTAAAATTAGAGTAATTATAGAATTTACGAGTGGTCACTTTCAAATAAACGATTTTCTTTAATACTCAAAATAACCATTTATTATATAGTTTTGAAAAAAAAGATTTCATTACATTTTAATTTAAAAAAAAGATAATGCTTTGTAAACACAAAATAACGGGTGCTCTATTAAAAAAAAACTTTGAATTACATCTTCGAGAAAATTATAATTTTTTATTTTCTCTTCGGCTACGTCAGTACAAAAAAAACACCTTATTATACTAGTTTTACTTTTGTTATAACTTATACAGAGCCTAATTTATAATATCAAGAACCTTTAAAGTTAAATTTCTTACCCTGTATCTTAGTAACAAAAGAAAATAGGTCAACCTAATTAATATATATAAAAGTTTGATAAAAATGTGGCATAAGTTAGTAAGAACCAGAAGATTCTATCTTTCTTAGCAAGAAAAATACCCTAAAAATTTAACTAATATAAAACAGACTATGCTTGACAAATGACAAAAAATGGGAATTTTTGGGACCTAAGCAATTAATTTTTTTATTAGATATTAAAATAAACTTTTTGCTAAATGACACCGATAGCCGTCGCAGTGCCGAACCGAAAATATTATTTAACAATAATAATTTGTTGGCTGTATTTTCGCGTCCTTAAAATAACAAATTTCGTTTTAAATTTATTACGGTTCTCTCGGCTTTTAATGTAAATTTTAAAAAACGGCCAACGTTTTTAGAAATTAATTGAATCGCTTCGCCCGGGAAAAGCATAAACATTAAAAATAATAAATATAGCTGAGTCAATAAGTGTATTTATTTATTATATCGTGTACTAATATAATTTAAATATAAATTTATGAAATTAAATATATTTTATATAGAGTTTATTTTCTTTTTTTAGGTTGAATCATTCAATAATTTTTAGATATTAGGATTTTAAAAATGTTTAAACAAAAAATTTTGATATTATGTATGTTTGTGTAAAAATATATATATTTGTATAAATAATCCGAAAATGTCTTGAAAAATATTTGTTTATTCTAAAAATGTACCTTTGAAGGTAGAAAATTTTGTATTTTAAAAACAAAGAAAATATATTATACACGTATTATAAAAAATGTTTTTGAATTTAAAAAGGCAATTTGCATATTTGCAAAATAAAAAAATTTGTCTAAAAATTTTATTTTAATATTCAGAGAATATTAAAAAATGTCCATAATATAGTATATTTTAATATTGCAAGCAGTAATACAAACATTTTTGAAATCCTGTTGAGTTTCTCTGAAAAGAACAAAAGACTCGTTTTAATTTTATTACGTTTTTGAAAATCAATTAAAATTTCCCAGAAAAAGCATAGGCGTAAATAGATAGATAGATAATATACATATCTCTATTTGGCAAATTTTTTTAAAACAAATATACATATTAATAATTATAGAAAGAAAAAAATACTCGTGAGTCAAGCCGTAGGCTACTCTTACTCAACCCGTGAATTTCCGTCATCTGATTTTAATGATTATTAACTTAAGAATATTATAATAAATGATAAAGAAAAAACGTATATCTCTGAAATACAGCAACTATTAGTTTAAGCAAAAACGAGAAAATAAAAAAATATTATATTTTTATTTCATTACAATCTAATTTACAGAATTTAAGCAGCTAATAACTTAAAGAGCTGCACCCAACAGTATATACGTTGCTGTTATTATTGCCCAATTTGATTAGAGAGAGTAATGCTTCTCGCACCTTATATATGGAAATTATATTTTCTAATTTTATCTGATAAGAAGTTGTAAAGGTTAATTGAGTTGTATGTGAAAGAACTTTGAAACATGGTAGTGTAATATAGCAGAATTGGTAATTGTATTTTTGGCCTTATATTAACGTAGAAATAATGTATATTATTTCTAGGACAGAATTTATTTTAAGTTCGAAGTTTTATGTTTAACCATTTGCACTTGGATATTTTGTGGGATATATGATCGTAATTTTTAAATCCGTATAGGAGCCTACAAGATAACGCACAGAGAAAAACTACTGAGGAATAATATATTACGAATCTCTTTGCATATGATAGAGTACAGTCAAAAGATAATCTAGAACAAAACTTGTCTGGGTCGTCAATTGCTATATAAGAGATTAGTAAAGCAATAAAGAGTTCGAAAGATAAGAAAATAGGAGCAGATTTGATGTGTGTTGAGTTGCTTAAATTACTAGACAACATAAATATTAAGAGTCTGCAAAGGCTTTTCACCAAATTAACAACACCGGAAAACTCCTAACCAAATGGCTTTTATCTCTTGTTATCCCACTCCCAAAAAAAAACAGCGCAACGAGATGTAAATATTGCAGATTGATTATTTTGACGAGTTACACTCGGAAAGTGTTTCTAAAAGCCATTCACTACCGAATTTCCGCAAAATGAGAAAACATTGTTGGATCTTTGCAATTCGAATTTAGAATGCCTCTCTTGTACTGAAGTCTCAGTACAAGAGAGGCATTGGTCGTAACCCAAGTGTTGAATCAGAACTATTATGATCAAAAAAAGAGAAAGTTACCTGTTTCATAGATTACGAAAAGATTTGATAGAAAGCAAATTTGTACTGAAACTAATCGGCAGCATTTAGATTTGATATTGAAGATATTTTAGATTTACTCTAAAAACACTCTGGTGTTTTCCGAGAAGCTCTCGAAGAACACCAAATAGGCGTCAAAGTAACTAGCACATGGATCAACAATATACGGTATCCAGATCACACATTCCTGATAACAAATAAAATGAATGACCTCCAAAGACTCCTGGACATAGTTTGAATGCACAGACGAATTATGAAAATTACCATCAATATAAAAAAGACAAAATGGTTAGTAAACATCCGCAAATTGGATTTTAGAATGCAAAATTTTCATACTAGGCAGGATATTAAAGGTTGGTGCAATATATAGGATAAAAGCATTTGAAATATTGGTCTATCAAAGAATCTTGAAAGTACCATGGATAGCATGAAAAACTCACGAGGAAATTTAAAAGATGATAGGAAGAGAAAGCTAATTACTAGGCATGATGAAACGGTGGAAAACAGTATGCCTATATCATGCATTTTGTGTCCTTTGTATTGATTGCATTTTAGTGCTGTAGAGGCAAAGTCCATACATGAAATTGCTGTATCCGAAGTGTGAAAGTACTGGGATTTCGCATAATTATTCTTTTAAATTAAAATTTAGAAAGTATCGATTACTATATAGGAGTTTTAGGGAACTAAATGCCTTTCTATTGCAGTTTTAATGTGTTCATTAAAACGCAGATTCTCATCTACCCAAGGCCCCAGATTTTTTGCTTTCGTTACAGATAATAAAGGAGAGTTTTGTAAAGTGAGAAACATATTTTTTTTCTAAGATCAATACAAAGTACTTTAGTTTTATCAGAGTTAAATTTTAAATTGTGTTGTAATAATAACAACTAACGGTTTCCAAATGTTGTTAATATTACTTTGCTTGAATTTCTGTTGGATGAAACAACTGTTGTCCTCGGGATATGCATTTTTTCATATTTTTGTAAATGTAATTATGTCAACAGTGTTAATGATCAAGAGGATAGAATATAACCTTGAGTAGATTTAGACAGAAGATTTGCAGTTTCCTTTATTGTTATATCAATTTTTTTATTACCTGTATGTAACTTCTTGATCTTACGAATTTAACAGAACCTTTATAAAAACCATAGTAATTTAATCTTTGCTGGTGCTAGAGGCTATCAAATGCTTTAAATTCTAATAAATTTTTCTGAAGCATTTTGATATTAATCCAGGAACAGGGCCTTTGTTTGTATAGAGTTTAAATTAGCGTGAATTTCTTCTACTGTACTCAAATGAAATAAGTTCTTCAAGAGACTCTGAAGGCAAAACTTGCAGACGACACAAGTCGTTATAGTTTTTTGTTCAGATTATTAATATTCAAGAGCATGTATTGAGATCAATCACAAATAGCAAGAGCCTCGCATCCTTGAAAAATAATTAGTTCGCAAATTTGCATATTAGCAAAAACTTATTTTATATTGCTTTTGTAAATTGAATACAGTTTATATAAATTCTGTAATTTGGACTCATGTTAATACAGTTTTTATATGATTTTTTAATTATATTATCAGCAACACTGACCAATACGATTTTGATTTTTTCTCAGTAGTGATTATGGTATCTCTAAAGGGCTTATATCTAAACGTTAGAATATCTAGAAATAGGAAAATTAAGCCAAATGTTCAAAATTAATGATAATTTAATAAATTGTTTTCGAAGGTTAAGTTAATTTATAATATATAAATAATTCATATATAAAATGGTCTGGCTGTGTCAACCATTTTTAAAATAACTAACTAATTTATGTCATTAGGAGAGACTGTTGAGTTAATTCCGATTTCCCATTTAAGTAAATAAATTATCGCATTTTCACGAAAACAACAATAATATCTAAATAAAATACATTCCAGGTTGCCACTGTTACGATGGGCACCAATAAAATTGAAAATTTATAATTTTTTTAATAAAAACCTCTCGTTTAATCCTTAAAAATTCCATATAAAATACTCCCACCAACCCAAAGAGCGCAATTAGAGTCACAATATGCACCCCACACGCCCGATACTATATAAAAGTAAATTTATGAATATCCAGTCAAAAATATTAAATAATAAAGAAAACAAACTATTCTGTACCCTAAGCGAAGCAACGCTCGGTTGCACATGAAAGAATGGCCCTGGGCGTGTGGTCTAGGCCATCTCATTTACTAACAATAGAAGAGGAAGACCATTGGCTTGTAATTCGTGGAAGACATTTTTATTTAAATCTACTAGAAAATGAGCTGCTTGATGGTGGGCAGGTTTTGATTGTACTTGGTGGACGCAATCGTCTAATTATTTTTTAACAAGGTCTAATCATTTACATTGGGGCATAAAGAAATAGTCATTCTTGCTGACTGTATAGATTAAATAGGTAATATTAATTTGATTTTAGGAGGGGTTGATTTGAGTCGGTTTGATTAAATCCACTTACACTTAAGACATTATTTTTAAATAAATTAATTTTATAGTTTTGTCTTTTTCTTAGGATTACGTTATAGAAAATAATAAGCCAATTTTATATAACCTAATAAGAGCATATAAAACTTCCTTTAAAAAACAATTTATGTTTGCTTTTAAGATCACATTAATATTTTTTCTGACTCGATAATCCATCATGAAGACTACTAATAAAATGATGGATATTGGTCGTATCAATTTTATAATACTTTAGGGTGTAAAAGATCAATACTTTAGCCATAACTACCTTTCATATACAAGGTAAACATAATTTAATTTTTATACATTATTGTGATTAAGTGGTGTTTATCCTATAAACTGGACCAAATTGGGTCAGATAAATTTAATATAATAAGAAACCATTAAAATGGTGTATAAATACAGCAACAGGTAATATCTTTTAAAATGGATTAGTATAATTCCAAAAGTTATTGAGGCTATTAATGGCGGTGTTGACAGATTATATTTTAGAGTTTGTAAGACATTAACAAAAGTAAGAGGAAAGGTTTTACTGATAGAACAGTCATGAAGATATTGAACAAGGAGTTGAACCACAGAGAAAATGACGTAGTGTCTTGTTGGTGGACCCTTTGAATGAATTTCCATATATGTAGCAAGATCTTTTTCTACGAGCAGAAATAGACATGCTCTTACTGCTATGGATTACTTTAGTATGCAGCTTGAGGTTTATCCCATTTTAAACTAAGAAGCAAGCACAGTACACAGTACAGAAATACATTTAGACCAATGAAGGAACTTTGAGCCACAAGTATTTCAAACCAGTATGCCAGTTGTTGAAAATAAATAACCAGCACACCCCCCTACACCTTCAGTCTGATAGAATGGTTGAAAGATTTAATTGCACATTCGAAACTTATTTGAGAATCATCGTAAATTCTAAACCAACCAACAGGGATACCTGTATACAATCATTCTTCTTGGCATATTGTTCTTCCATTTACGAGTCTACTGGAAATAGCTCCGCAAAAGTTATCTTCTGTGATGAACTTTTTTTAACTTTAGAATTTTTTACATTTGGCAGGATTTTTTATACAACTAATAAATTTGAATGTCCTCCGTATTTCCACCACAAAATTATATATCGCGCCGATGTTATTCCATTAATATCTGAACAATATATCTTTTAACTATACCACCTCATAAAACCAAAATATTTAAAAAGTCACTTACCTAGCAAATTTCCTCTGTAATTAATAACTACAAAATAATTTTCTTTATTGATACCAGCCTTCAAAAGAAACTTTAAAGCGAAATTGGTTCAAGAGCAATAATTTGCGCATAATTGCTTTCTTATTTTCTGATTATTTAGTTACTCTCTCTCCTTCTCTCTCTCTCTCTTTTTCTATTTTCTTCAATTTCTCTTATAATTTTTAAACTAAAGACTATATTGTTATTTTTTTAATTGCTTACTGTTTTGCGGTCATGTATTTCTTATTAAGATGAAAATTTTAAATATCCTTTGGTTAGCTCCTTATCATGACTCAGGTAGCCGTGAAGGTGTTAGTTCAGTGCTAAGGCGAACTAAACTAATATTAAATAAATATATACATAAATACACAAATATTAAGTACTATAGCTGCCGCGTCTTGGTGGTCCTGGGCTGTTAGGCCGCTAAGGAGGGAGGTTTGCTGACCTAGAGGTGTTGATCTGAAAATGTAAATACGTTATATATTATCAAAATTTTTGTTATTAACAAAAATAATACCAAAGTGTGTTTTTCAATGTTAATATTAATAATACTAATAAGGGTGGCAGTATCCACCTAAAGCTGCTCATACAATCATTCTAATATATTTTTATTAAAAATTTTCCTAATGCAACGGTAATGACTTAAGTTTTATACCTTATAGAAAGTATAATCTAAAAGTCACTAATATTTAGTAAATTAATTTCACTTATATGCGGAAAAATAGTAAGAAACTCCCAGGCTATTCTACTAATTTTATTTGTCTTCCAGGCATTTTTATATCTTTGAGACATTTGAAGTAAATTTTCATTTTATTTTAAGCATCTCACGCAAATTTTTTATAATTTTCGTGTATGTAATATAAGTTTTCATATTTATATTTCATCATTTTCCAAGCAGTCATTTAAAGAATATTTCATATTCTACCAAGCATTTGGCGTTTTTATTAAATTACTCTTTAATGTTGTTATCTATGTCTTTTTATTATTTTCTTCAGGCATTCAAGGTATTTTTAATTCAATTCTTATCAGTCTGTGCGGCTCTAAATTGTTTCTTTTCTCTCTTTTTATTTTGAATTTAATTAGAATAAAATTTTCGTAATTATTTACGTTTAGATAAAAATTTTAATTTGGCACACATCATAAGCAACCTAAATACTAATTTTTGGTCTCTAGCTCATTTTGCAAAACTTCAAAATGGCGACGGAATGCCATTTTGAAAAATAAAATTAAATAGAAAGGGGGCGTCATGCAATACATCATCTAAAAGTTACCACTAAAGGCTTTAGGGTCCTAGAATATTAAGTCATTACTTCTACCCATAGCAAAATGGCAGTCATTAAAAATATTATTTTTTGCAGTTTCATTTTCTTTACCATACCTATTCAGGCGTAATTCATTTGTGGGTGTATTGTTGTTTGTAGAGTTTACTTTCGTACCTTTACCTAAACATGTTGAAAAATGCAGTAGAACTAATGATCCTTGAGATTATTGAAGACAATCCTTATAAATTACAGTTGGAAACAGTTTTTCAATAAGATAAGGCACCGCCTCACTTCAGCAGAAATGTTGGAGAATATTTGACTAATAGTTACCCTAATCGGTAGATTGATCGACGAGGGTCTACCGAGTGGCCAGCCAGAACGCCCGATCTGACTTTTCATTTTATTTTAAGCATCTCACGCAAATTTTTTTATAATTTCCGTGTATGTAGTATAATTTTTCATATTTATATTTCATCATTTCATATTCGTATTCGTATTGCAAGTATTTCATCATTTTCCAAGCAGTCATTTAAAGAATATTTCATTTTCTACCAAGCATTTGGCGTTTTCATTATATTACTCTTTAATGTTGTTATGTATGTCTTTTTATCTCTTTCTTGCAGGTATTCAAGGTATTTTTAATTCAATTCTTATCAGTCTGTGCGGCTCTAAATTGTTCCTTTTCCCTCTTTTTATTTTGAGTTTAATTAGAATAAAATTTTAATAATTATTTACGTTTAGATAAAAATTTTAATTTGGCACACATTATAAGCAACTTAAATACTACATTTTGGTCTCTAGCCCATTTTCCAAAACTTCAAAATGGCGACGGAATGCCATTTTGAAAAATAAAATTAAATAGAAAGGGGGCGTCATGCAATACATCATCTAAAAGTTCCCACTAAAGGCTTTATGGTCCTAGAATATTAAGTCATTACTTCTAGCCATAGCAAAATGGCAGTCATTAAAAATATTATTTTTTGCAGTTTCATTTTCTTTACCATACCTATTCAGGCGTAATTCATTTGTGGGTGTATTGTTGTTTGTAGAGTTTACTTTCGTACCTTTACCTAAACATGTTGAAAAATGCAGTAGAACTAATGATCCTTGAGAGTATTGAAGACAATCCTTATGAATTACAGTTGGAAACAGTTTTTCAATAAGATAGGTCACCGTCTCACTTTAGCAGAAATGTTAGAGAATATTTGACTAATACTTACCATAATCGGTGGATTGGTCGTCGAGGGCCTACCGAGTGGCCAGCCAGGTCACCCGATCTGACACCTCTAGACTTTTTTTATGGGGATTGAAACAAAAAGTCTGCGTCATCTAGCCAGAATCTATCTTCGATTTACGCCAAAGAATAATTGATGCATATCGCAATTTTGACGATGCCACTTTCCAAAATGTTCGTGAATATTTTTCCAATAGATTATTTTACTATCTTGAAGTTAATGGTGTATATTTTCAACATATTTTGAGGTGAAATAGCTACATTTCTGTGTGATAGCTAAAGTTGAAAAATGATGGTCAAAAGATACAATTTTCAACACAAGTTGAGCAAAAATCTGATAATTTCTAAAACATGTGAACAGTTGTCTTTGAATTTAGTTATGTAATTTATTAAAGTGTTATTCAGGGTTACATTTAAAAAAAAAAATTAAAAATTCAAAAATTTGTAACCACAGTACTAAAAAGATCAATAGGAGGTGTCCATTTTTTTCGGTTTTCTATGACTATGAATGCCTATAATTTTTAAAGTATTCAAGATAGATTTTTTTTTAATTTTTTTGAATATTATTGATATTTGGCAGACCCTGTAAAAATAATTATTCCTAACCAATCAAGTTTTAGAGAGAACCATTCTTGCGAGTCTGTTGTTGTTGGTATGTGTGATGATTTTCTTAGGGCAGTCGACTCTGATAACTATGTCTTAGCCGTTTTTCTTGATTTTAAGAGGGCTTTTAAAACGGTAGATAGGAGTATTTTAATAAACAAATTAGAGCATATAGGAATCAAGAATACTGTTTTAGAGTGGTTTAGGTCATACTTAGATAAAAGATCTCAACGGGTGTCTTATAAAAATTGTTTGTCGGAGTCTGTAAATGTTAAATGTGGTGTACCACAAGGAACGGTTTTGGGTCCGCTGTTATTTTTAATCTATATTAATGATATGGTTAGAGTAACACTTAAGTGTAAAATTATTCTTTTTGCTGACGACACAATGCTTTATATTATAGGTAAAAACTTACAACAAATGCAGAAAGTTTTGAATGATGATTTGGAGCGTATTTTTGATTGGTTCTGTGTTAATAAGCTATGTTTAAATACTGATAAATCCAAATTTTGCATATTTAGAAAGAAATCAAAGCTTAGTGGAGCGGAAAACCAAAATATGCACATAGCTGTCAATGGGGAAAATATTACTTATGATGCGTAAATTAAATATTTAGGCATAATGTTGGATTGCAATCTATACTTTTAAGCTCATGCTGAATATGTAATCCGAAAATTTTCAAAAAAAGTCGGTTTAATAACTCGAATAGGTAAAAACTTAAGCATGCATACAAAACTACAACTCTATAATATTATTGCTCTCCCACACTTACAATTCTGTTCGACTTTGTTATTTAATCTGCCTCAGTATAAAATAAACCAAATGGAGAAAATACAAAATAGAGCTATGAGACAAATTTTAAAAGGTAGTTGGTATACGCCAATTAAATGTATGTTGAATGTTCTGAATATGTTGTCTGTGAAGCAAGCATTACCTAACTATTTGTGTAATGGATTGAAGGTATTTAATGATATTCATAGTTATCATACGAGAAATCGTACAGATTTTATTTTATTGGAACGGTGCAATTCGACCCAAATGCAAAACTCGGTTTTATATAAGGGATTATCTGAATTTAACAAATTACCTGTGATAATAAAAAACTATGATAATTTAATCCGGTTCAAAAGGCTCCTAAGAAAATTTCTTTTAGATAATTGTTGGTACAGATAGTTATATTTATTTATTTTAATTTTACAGATTTTAGCCCGTTTTTATTTATTTTATTTATACATCTTAGCACTGTAGGTTTATTCTCGTTTCTTTTGTTTCTCGTCCTGTATATAAATATTTTACATGTTTATTTCTAATTTTACATATTTTAGCCCGTTTTTAATTATTTTATTTATTATTTGTTAATAAGTTAAGTTTTATCTTTGTTTAATTTTATTGTTGCCCCCTGGTATTTGTATTAATAATGTTTTTGTTAAATTAGGTACTCTAGGTTTATTCTTGTTTCTTTTTGTTTGTGTCCTGTACATACATTACACTTTTTATTTTTATTTTTATTTAATTTTCACATATTTACAAATGTTGTTTTTTTTTTCTATTTCTACTATTGTAATAAGACTAATTAGGCAAACTTGTAGTTAAATGTAGCTTTTTTATGCTAAATAAATGCTTTATTAGTATTATTATCATATCGATTACATTTACTTATGGCCAATTAATTGAAAAAAACAGGAAATTATAGAAAATAGGTAAGTGGAAATATAGGAATTTTTACTTATTTTCACCTATTCTTATATAGAAAATTTCACCAAAAATTATTGAGGATATATCTGTTTTTTATTTAGAAATTTCCACTTTCTATTTGAAAAGTGAAACAGTAATATATTAATATTTTCTATTTATTATCAAAAACTATTTTAATTTTCCTTATTCATTGAAAGAACTCGTTCATTATCACAAAGAGACCTATAAGTAACTAGAGAAAAAAGAAAAAACTCCAAGTCTCGGTCTCAAAACATCTTTTTATATGTTACGAATGTTTCGCTAATAAAGCATACTTAGTAATTACAGTATAGTACAGTACTGTACTTAGCAGGTCATCTAGCTATAAGGTCTGATGATGCTTTATTAGCGAAACATGTAACCTTCGTGACTTATAAAAAGATGTTTTGAGACCAAGACTTAGTGCTTGTTATTTTTTTCTCTATGTATGTTAGATCTAAAAATCTAACATAAAATAACAAAGCAAATAATTTGGTCCAAATACACAAAAAGTTATTTGGAAATATCTACGTACAATTTTATAAAAACTATCTTGAAATTTTTACTTAAGATCAGACCTATTATTATTTAGAAATGCTAATATTATCTGGTAATTTATAATTAATTTAAATATTTGAGTTTCTACGGCGACCCAGTATAATACGAATAATTTGTCCAGAAATTTTCGAAAAATAACTAACTGAAAAACTATAGTGATGCCATATGCATAAAGTATTAAAATTTATAAAGCGTACATTTCTTTATGAATTTCTATGAATTTTATTGTTTTTATTCTATATATATCTAAGTATTAATTTTTTTAATAAAATAATCTTCTTTTTTATATTTCAGGATAACTACAATGGAAAAACTTGCAGCTACTTTATAAAAAAAGTGATATTAAATGTTTATTTAATATTAACATTTTATTACATTAAAAAAAAAACGCATAATGGTTTTGTAATTATACCGATTCACAATACCTTCTATCATTTTTAATTAACCTAATTGGTGTTTGATCAATTTAGTTAATAACAATTAATTATTATATTTCAGTGATGGCTTGAAGGAAAATCAGGAAAGCAATTTAAAAAAAAGGTTAAGATTTAGGTTAGCCGATAGATAAACTAAAGGTAGGACATTGAGATAAATATTATTGAAACATATATTAAAAAAGTAAATAGGAAAATCAATAATCCTGGAGGGCTCGAAACTTCGGTGTAACCTTTAAACCAAGCAGGT
Organism: Anthonomus grandis grandis; assembly: GCF_022605725.1. Classification (NCBI taxonomy): domain Eukaryota; kingdom Metazoa; phylum Arthropoda; class Insecta; order Coleoptera; family Curculionidae; genus Anthonomus; species Anthonomus grandis. Next base: position 22,136,621 of record NC_065554.1, on the reverse strand, counting down.
TTTACATCGCAAGTTGACTGTTGGTTCAACTTGCAAAATACAAAAACCATAAGAAATTTCTACTTTAAGGTTTTACAATATTTACTAGTCAACGCGCATTTCGCAATAAATAGTGCCATCTTTAGAGAACTAACCAAATAATATATTTCTTACTTAATGTTAAGGTAGTTTCAACAGGAAGGGAATAATTAGAAGCCGCACTGTATGTCTTTTATGCATGTGAAGTAGTTGTTGATATTATTTAAGACTTTTAAATAATTTTTGTTTTACCCCAGCCATTTACAGTAATATTTCATGTCTTCCGGGGATTAAGGTAAACGAACGATTTTTATATATTTAAAGAAATGTTTACTTTGTTACAACTACTTATAGGCTGACCCCTAAATTTCTATGGATGTTAGCAATCTAATATTAAACTATATTTTAACACTGACATTTTAAGATGACCACAGCACCACTAAAATCTTAAAATGAACGTAACTCAAAGACAAATTAAAAAAATATAATTTTATTTGCCTTACTGGTTATATTATTAGAATGTAAAGAAAACGAAACCAAACACACTGCAACATCAACAGAGGAACCAAATAATTATTCTTTAGAAAAATTTAATAATGAACCCAAACATACCCCTTTCAGTAATTCTTTGGCAAAATCGAACTGACAAAGCAGACCCTTTCAAAACATTTCAGAAATCCTCCTCGGGGGGGTTCAACGGATTAAAAATAATAATTTTGCTCTTTCCGAAAACCTTTTGTTGGGTCCAAGGTAAGCATAACGCCCCGTATCGGTAGGGGTTTTTAAATCTATACCTGCTCTATAGTGAAATGATGTGTGTGATTTAGGTTTCTGTGTTGCCCAGACAGGTAAATTTCTCTGTTATAAAGTACTCACGTTTTAAAAACCTATAAATTCGACAAACGTAGATTTTTGAAAAAATTCTATCCAAAAGCCCTAACTACCGTCCCAATTAGACTTAAATAAGCTATCAATCAGCCGCAAAAAAAGGGCAGATTCATAATTCAAAGGTGAATCAATCCATCGCGGCCGATATACACCGTTTGCGTTTTTTGGTTTTTGACCATTAAAGTACGTTTTTTGTTTTAATGAAGGCCTGGTTGTCGTAAATTCAGAATCGTCCGGTCGTTATATCGAATTTATTGGGTATTCTTTCGTAGAATGGCTCGGGTTTTTTTTGCCGAGCTTCTTATTATGATTGCTCCTCTTGTATTAACCGCGGAAATTTTCTGGGAAGTGCATTTAATATTAAAATATGTATATTTAGGCGGTCTGTGGCTTTAGGTATTTTAAGGAGATTATTCAGCTTCTTGGCATAATTTTAAAATTTTGCATCTTTAATCATTTAGTAATTAAAATTCTGTTGCCTCAGGAAATAATTGTTTTTTCATTCAGGAATATGAATCAGAATTTAAATTTAAGAAAGTTTTTGATTAAACTATATGGTTCTTAAAACTTTTTTACAGTATGTCCCGCTATGGTGTAAAAACATTTCTTGCAGGTGAAAGTCATTCCACAATTTTAGGATAACTTAGGCTGAAATCTTATTAGATGCGGTTGGAATTATAAAAATAATGTGATGAAATGATGCATAAAAGTAGACCAATGAAATAAGTAAAGAATCTTTTTAAAATAAAATGCTATTCCGTAAATTGATAAATAAAATACCAAAAAGATTCTAGGCGAGTTAGGTTGTAATAAAACAAGCAAGCGGTAAAAATAATAAAAAATTTAAAAAATTTATAAGATATTTACTTCATGATAATATAATTTAAATATCATAATGCAATGTTTCTTTTATTTATAGTGAGTAAAATTATACAAGAAAAAATAAATTTTCTTGAATATTTCGTTTTATACATAATGCTTGCTATCTATAGGTTTATTCTAGCAGAAGTTTGACCAATACACAAACGGTCCGGAATCTGCGCAGACGCATTACGCGTTCTAGCAAAACTAATCCGGGATTCTGACTGCCTGTTAGCTGTTCTAGCAACAACAAAGTTCAGTTTGGAAATTGATTTCAAAACACTGAAAGTAGTCCCTAGAATTTCCTAGGGATTTCGGTTTGGGACATGCGCAAGGTATATGTCAAGACTCTGTTTCCTTTTTTTGTTTGTCATTTAGATAATCAATAAGAAATGTTTATCAGATTTGGAGTTTGATCTTGTGGTTTGATCACGTTTCATTGTGGGATAATTGAAATTTGATTTTTGCTGCTTTCAAAGTAGTAGGGCTGGTTTTAGAGTTAATTTACTACTGTATTTATTAAATATCTAAAGGTAGGTATATAAAAAATTCAATAAAATTCTGTGTAGTTTTACATTATATATTGGGTATATAAATATATCCTAATTTTTATTATTACGGGTTTTAAGAGAATCCAGAATGTCATCAGACTCTTCAAGTTCGGATTCAAATCATGGATTTGATTCTAATATATCGAGATAATGATGAACTAGTAGATATCCTGTTTCAAGGCCACAGGAGAAAAATTAAGGCTACTTCGAAGTTACTGTACTACTGTACAATAACCAGGAATTTGTTGAGCATTTTCGAGTTAGCATACAAGTGGCTCAAGATATTGGCCATAAAAGAAAGTGAGTTTTTTAAGTCACCATCTGGTGGAAATGGCAAGCTTCTTCATTTACAGATGTTGGAGATAGATATGACATCACAATTAGCTGCCTTTTTTACGGTCTTTAAAGGATGATTTTTTACGATACAAATTTCCGTTTGACTTTTTATAAAAAAATTTAATGTCAATTATCTCAAAACTCCTTTTTTGCACTTGGACCACTCTGCTTCTGAGCGGCTCAAATAAAATACAAAAAAAGTATAAAATACGAAAAATAGTTTTTGGTTAAAAGTTTTTAAGTTAATTTTTCTACCACTGTGCGAAAAGTTACATTGAAATTTTTTTGATTTTTTTTTCTAAATCCTACCACAATTTATAGCTATACCCATTCCACTTGTTTAATAAAAAAATATCCTTTATAACTGATTAATACAGTCACAATGTTTCGACTCTTTTAATTTATTTTAAAATTTATTGAAATTTGAACATTTTTATTTTCGTCCTAGGTTTTCATAAAAAATAGATACTTGTCTTATAACACTATTTTTCTTATATTATTATGCTAAGAATATTTTTAAAAAACAACAATTTTTTTTTTGTAAGCACTTTAATTTTTTCCACTTTTGGCTCATTTTATTTTATATAATTTATTTGCATTTATTTTTAAGTATGTAATTAATTTAAAAATTTTCGATTTTAAATTTACATTTTTTTTATTCCTGAAATTGCAATTTTCTATGGGTGAAACAGAATAATAAAATAACTTAGTAGGTAATAAATAAACAAAACATACCTAAATTTTGAATTTTTTAAATTATTTAAAATTTTCATATTATTTATATCCTCTTTATTAATATTGAGAAAAAACATGCTTTTAATTTTTTTTCTTAATCTATAGAAATTTTTTTCTGAAAATTATAGAAATATTTAACCTTTTTTTAAATTATATCCTTTTTACTCTTATAGCAATTTTTTTTTTCTATTTTTTTATTATATAAAGCAGATTTTTGCAGTGGAATTTAAAGCATTTTTAGTTTTTTCCTACTAGTTTTATTGAAGAGCATACATCTTATCGAAAATGTTTTATTTTCTCTTAATAACAATACCATTTATAAAATTTCGACCCTAGAGACGACCATAAACTTTTAATAGTTTAAGTTGTATTATTTTCCCTAATGGGCTAAAGATCTGTTTTCTTGTATTTTTTTTTAACTTATAGTCACAGTAAATGAACATATTGCTTAAAATTTTAATTCTTAGTCCAAAATTATTGAAAAATTAAGTGTTTTTTTTTTTGGGTTGTCTAGGATCAAGATTTTCCACAAATTAGATTATTTTGTACAAAAATAAATTATTTTGAGGGAAAATTAAATTATTATTCTGCTATAAAAAATATATTTTGGATTTTTTTTTTCTTACTTTATAGTTACATATTGGGACTTAAAATTTGAACCCATCCCAAAATTACCAGGGTATTTTATTGTTCATTAGCCCGAGCTATTTCCAACTAACCCACTAATAACCCGTCCTGACTTTAAAATTTGCTGCTTATTTTATATACGTTTTAAAAATTACAAAACCAAAATAACCGTCTCCAGCTGGTTTCACCTTAAAGTTAAAACAAGCGAAATACCTCTAAAAATATTTCAAAAAGCTGAATATTTGCGAAAAAAAACCGGCAACGACAAAGCCCAAAACCGAAAAGGTAAACCGAAGACAATAGGCACAAGATGCGTATATTTCGGATGAGTGATACCTTTTGCTGACAGCTCGAATGTTCCGAATATAAGAAGGACGCATATTTTATGTGGTCAGTGGTGTAGTGAGAATTTAAAAAAAAATGTATCTTAATCGACTAATCTAAAGATCATTTTATTTAAAAAAAAAAATTTTTTTTTCTTAAAAATTTGAAATTTTCAGGAGACTTTCCATTTTTTTAATTAAAAAAAACTATTTAATAAGGTTCATTTTTGCCAAGTTTTTCATTCAAAGAAACACTCGACTTTTTGCATTTTTCTCAGATATTTTAAGTGTTATAGATGATGTTGCAGAATCTACTCTAATTTTATATTATGCATTTTTTATATTAATGTCAGCTTTTGCCGAAAACTCAAATTGTATGGTTTTCATCATTTACAACTATTGAATAACAATTTTTTTGTTCAAAATTACAATTATTAGCCTCAAATATATAACAAAGTTTGATGAATTCCACGACATAAATATAATATATACATAAATTATTATAAAATGATTTTAAAATGTATAAGAAGATTTGTTAAAAATCTTGTAATTTTAAATAAGCAATAAATATACTTTAAAATTACCAAATTTAACTTCACCTTAATCAATAATTTTATAATATATTTTATCAGGAATTTAATTTTTTTCGTTAGCGTTTCCCCTTTATTTGATACATATTGTATTTTAATATTGGCAAATGTATATAAAAAAAATCTGGAAAAAACAGCTCGTATGCAATAAAAGGCACATTAGGATACGGGCCATTAGATTCGAAGCTAACTGCTTGGAAAGAGGCCTGAAATATGGAATATTTTATTAAATTGCAAATTTCCTATATTTTGCAGAAACATTTTTGTTTGGAAAACCAGGCCATACGCGATGTACTATAATAACAAAAATTACTCATTTCCTGACTTTTTGTTATAATATTGGTATAAAATTAATGCAAAAAATTTATGACTTTTTTATAATATATACAAATATACTGTTAACAATCCTAACAAAAGGACAAAAAAAGCCTTGTTTGGTTAATTAATAACATTAAACTGCATAAGCCCTTGGCTATAAAATTTTATCATGTTTTAAAACATACAAAAACTCTTATTAGGCTCATCACAGTAATTACCTTCATAAAAAAAATTCTACTAACATTCTTGCAACAATAAAACTACCAGTAACCTAAACACGAAAGCTATTAACGAGAAAGCATGTAGAACATGTTAATGTGGGATTTATTAAAAATATCGGTCGTAATTGATTGTTCCCGGCGACTTTGCTTTGTCACGACGGGCCAGACAATCGATAAACATGTCATTTTATTGAAAATTTTATTAATTTCTGTAGAAAACCCTGCCGAGAGAGCCATACGGGGCAGTATGACGCGGCGAAAAGTTTTTGATAAAGCCGTTATTTTTTTTATGAAAACGTCATACCTGTTAGATTTATCGCGTGTTTGTTAAATATAAACATTTATTTCTCATTAAATTTTTTTTGTGTGTATAATTGACGTATACGAGATATTAGTCAATATACAAGCAATAAACTTTGAGTAATTTAATATTTATTTAACAATGGTGTTACCAGGCCGGAACTAAAATGATTTTTTTAATTTGACCCATTATGTGGTGGCAACCATAGTTGCATCAAGTGATGAAGAAGAATGTAAACAAAATAAGTGCAAATATTGCAAAAAAACTATACTAAAAATTAGTGCAAAGTGTACAATATGTCCAGCTAAGTACCATACATCATGTGCCTTAAAGATCTCAGATCTAGTAGCAGTTGAAAAGCAAAATATCGTAAAATGCTGCCTACCTAAGGAAATTGAGGTTAAGAAAACTACCGACGTCACGGAAAATGATGAACCCACAAAGTCTCTTTCCACTTCCATAAGATCATAAAGGACATAATGAACAGTAAGGATGATATAATCATGCAGCTAAACGAAAAAGAAAAGCTGTTATACCAAAACATCGGCCTTCTTAAAGAAAAGGTCAAAAAACTTGAGGAAATTCCCACAAACGTTATAAAAAGTCTGACAACAGTGGATCAAGTTTTGACAGATTTACAGCAAACAAACTGGTCAGTCTATAGCAACATGACGAAGCTAAAAAAAAAACACCGAATTGGTCAAAGAGCCACTAAAAATAGACGCAAAAAAGACAACTGGCAATGTTGTCTCGCAAGAAAACGCGGCTATTAAGAATGCATAAAGCAAATCTGACAATCCAGCACCAGCTATTTTGATAGATAAAAATAAAAATGGATATTGGAAAGACGTTCAAGGGAGAATAGGTCATAATTCCACCAAAAATGCTTTTTCGCTTATCGAAAAAAGACCGAAAGAAAAGATTTATTTTTAGAGAAGAAGAAAAAGAATAAAAAATTTTTTTTTTCATTTTTTGGCCTTGTGCTTGGCACATTTAGCCACGTGTTCCAATATAGGAACTCATTCATAATAGAACAGGTTGCTAATATAGTATTTAAATAATTATACTATTGGGTAGTATGACATTGTATCTAATATAAAGAGTACAAAAAAAGGAATAGTGCAAGAAAGATTAATATTAGGGATCTTAGACAGGGTCACACACTTCTCGTCCTGGAGCCAATGCAGGACATTTTTTAAAACAGAAGAAAAAAAAAATGCTCGTGCACAGATTTCCCTTCTTTAAATCTTTGTAAACAGATTCTCAGTAGTGATATACTGCTTTGAGATTATTTTGTTTCTCTAAAGAAATTCATTTAATCCTGAATTTATATACGATAATTACTGAATAAAATTTTTTCTCCAAATTTATAAAAAAAAACATTTATTAAATATTTTTTAGGCTTAAGCAGATATAAATATTTATAGTATTTAAGTAAATTCATGTCATCGGTACAAGAAGCAGAATTATTTTTAATATTTTTTATTTGCCTATTATTTCGTTTTCATATTATCAACTGATTCAGCATTTCTTTTATATATATTAAAATTTGCTTGACATGTTTTATTGGTCAGTTCTTTACGTACTGTGCAAAACTAACTATTTATTCAGGGTTATAGCCATCTTAATATTTGTGTTTACTGTGTTTTTATTAATTATTGAATTTATATTATTTCTTATTTCCTTTTTCCTTTTCATTATTTACCAGGTTGATATGTCATTTTTTATTAATCCTTAATCTTAATATATCTCAATAAAATAAGTTTTTTTTCTCAAAAGCCTTTAAAAAAAAAAATATGCCTGATAACATTTTCTCACTAAGGCAATATACAAAAGATCTACAATGAAACCCCATCCTTGTTCATTTCATAATAAAACAGGCCAGTGAATGAACTGTTAAGTCTATTTATTTAAAACTGATACTCTCGTTACTCCCTGATATGGATCGAACGAAGATAGATACATACTTCAAACAACTCTTGAAGGCGTATGTATCTATATATATATATCTATAAAGTAAACCAGTTAAACCAAGGATAAAACGTCAATAGTAAAATTAAGCTTTTCTGAGTAAAAAACGTTATTTTTCTAAAAAATATGGACATCAGACCGACAAACTAAAAATTATAATTAAAGCACAATTGATCACTCTTCGTTGAGATCCTGGGGATTTTCCTGAAACCTGTAATATAAAGTAAAATAAATGCTAGGCATTTTTTTACACAAAATACAGGGTGTTCCAAAACTATAGGATCAAACTTCTGGGGGTTGTTCAGTGCAACAGAAGAATCAATTTAAGTATAGGAACCCATGTCCGGAAATGCGTCACTACGCCACTACGGCCCTAAGATGCGTTAAAATTTATAAAAAACATTAATTACCTAAATAGGATCTGCTGCATTTATTTTTACCTTTTGGACATGATACCATAACGACAATTGTTTAAAATCAACGCTTATCAATGTCAATTCTCAATGTCATGTTTAAAAATTTTATAGCTTATAATTTTTAAATATTTATTGCTAATGGAAAACTTTACCAATCAAGAATTGGCGGATATGCATTTGGTATACGGAGCAACAAACTGCGATGCACGAGTAGCATCGCGGTTGTATCATGAACGTTATCCTGAACGACAGCGTCCTGGATACAAAAACTTTATTGCGGTTCATCGGCGGCTCGCTGAGACGGGCATGTTTAAGACCAAGATGCGTGATACTGGTGTTGCTCGAACCGTAAGAACGGTCGAACGAGTAACGCTTCTGTCTGGCGGGTACTACACGAGTAACAACTCTATCCTTACCACTTCCAAAAAGTTCAAGGTATGACTGCAGCCGATTATCATCCTAGAGTTCAATTTTGTCGATGGCTTCTGGATCACCTCATTGCACAACCAAATTTTTTACGATATGTTTTGTGGACCGATAAAGCCTCTTTCACAAGAGACGGTATTTAATGGTAGGAATAGCCATGTTTGGGACGAAGAAAATCCTTATGCAATTTTTCCAAGAAAACATCAGAATCGTCTGTCAACGTATGGGCGGGCATTGTTGATGATTATTTAATTGGGCCATACCTTCTACCGGAACGGTTAACGGGACCTATTTATCTGCATTTCTTGGAGGAACTTCTCCCAGAACTCCTTGAAAATATTCCACTAAACGTTAGACAGCAAATGTGGTTTCAGCATGATGGAGCGCCGGCTCACTCAAGTACGCTCCTCAAGTATTTGGCTCAGCGGTTTGGGCACCGATAGATTGTCAGAGGTGGAGCAGTTTCTTGGCCTCCTAGGTCACCCGATATAACGTCGCTCGATGTTTTCTTGTGGGGACATGTAAAGTCTTTAGTCTACGAAATTCTAGTAGAATCAGAGCTAGACTTATTTGGACGAATAACAGCAGCATTTGACATCATTCAAAACCAGGATCAAATTTTTAGTGTAGTCCGCCGAAATCATGTGCGGCGTTTAAATCGGTGTATTGAGGTTGGAGGAAGACATTTTGAACAATTGCAAACAATGCATCGCAGCCTATTTGGGTAATTAAAATTTTTTCTAAATTTAAACGCATTGTAGGGCCATAGTGGCGTAGTGAAAAATTTTCGGACATGGGAAAAAAGAACTGGGTTCCTATACTTAAATGGATTCTACTGTTGCACTGAACAACCCCTAGAAGTTTGATCCCATAGTTCTGAAACACCCTGTATATCAGAAACAAATACAAATTTAGCAACCCTGTAACTGCATCTTTATTGACCATAAAAGATTGCACTCTTTTCCTAACTTAACTGACTTTATATCTCTTACCGTTTCTGTTCTTTTTCTTTTCTTTCCTCTCCTGTTGCTCTTATTGCAATCACACATGATGAACTGGGAACTCGCCTTTAACGGGTCAAAACTAATGCGTAAGTAAGGAAAAATTGTATTTTCTCTGATATTTATTAAAGCACTTATTAGAAGGGATAAGAATGAAGAGCACCTATGTTACAATTACAATTTTCAGTCCCTGTAATCAATTTTAACCTTAGATTTCAAAATCAATTCCGCTTATAACTAATTCGTTGTTCATTGAAAACCACTTTCAAACACCTATGTAGCTATTGCAGTTTATTTCATTTAAGCCTCAACCCTCGCTAAAAAAGTCTCTTTCAGTGAAAAAATTTATAATCCGAAAAAAAAAGGCAAAGCAAAAAGCGTCGACATGTCGCCCAGTCAGGGGCAAACCCATTCGGTCCTTTTTTAAATTAATAAATCCCAAGCAGGGAACATTCTATTCCGTCGAAAAGTTCGGAAACTACACTTTCCGCTCCCCCTGGTCGGTAATAAACGTGATCTATGCGACCCCCGAATTTTATTGGTACAGTTTCATTTGGAAAAAGTGCCCGTTTTAACACAAAAATGAATTCGGGGTGGGGGCCCACTTAACCTTTTATGAAGCCTCTCGCTATCCCACTTCGGGAAATTATTAATTTTCCCAATATAATACAGCGGATATGTCAACAAGGTAGAAGGCCCGCGTCGACCTTTAGGGATCCTTAATAAAAGCATTAACCTTTCATTAATTAACTCTATTTTTAGTGATAATAAGGAGCTGCTCGAGAAAATTGCTGACATTTTCGTTATAATTGCTTTCGTCTTGATTAGTTTCAGCCTGAGCCGATAAAATAAACACACTTTTATCTATAAAATATTAAATAAATTATAAATAGGTATTTACAGGTTGAGTCGCGAGGAACGCACTAAATCCTAGGTGAGTATTATACATGTAAAAATAATTTTAAAAAACTTATAAATGCTCTTATCTGATTCTCATTTGTTTTTAAATTGTAGCATACTGAAAATATTTTAAATGTTCGCCTCTTCTTATCACAAGTGTCGATTGTTTGGTTCATTTTATTTTCTTGACACGTGTTAGTGTCAGGATCTGCTGCAGCTGCTGTTCAAGAATACCGTCAACGGTTTCCACACCAGAGAAATACGGACAATAACGTATTTATCAGAGTTTCTAATAAACTTTGCGAGAATGGAACTCTGCTCTGTATTAACATAACATCTGAACGAGCTACTCGATAAGATTTAGAAAAAGTGTGCAAATTCTAAATTCTGAATTTGCACAGACATTTACCCGATAGAAATATTTGCTGATATTTTCGAATTGCACTGAACAAATTGATGACGATTTATAAGGTAATCCTTAACTAAAAGGAAAAAAAAACTCCTAGTCCAAAACCATAGTATATAAGTTTTCTGCCAAAAGTATCAATAACTAACGCATGATCACCTTTTTGTATAATGTAGTAGAATTAGGACTGATACTTATTTCTTATATACAGATTTTAGAAATCGTCAGTTCAATTAGATATAATACTACATATTATTAGGTATAATATTATATTTAAAAACATAATCAATTGATTTCTCACTCACGGCTTTATCTATTTATTTAGACAAAGGCGAAATACTTATCGGTCTCAAATGGCAAGGCTCTGTGAGGTTGAATATTTTAGAAATAGGTATATATATTATTTAGGAAAAAAATAAATAGAAAATTGAATGTTATTTTAGCTATAGAAAATGCTATAAAAAACTAATATGTAAATACTTTAGAATTAAAAGGTTTGAAAACACTCCAATCTGATAACACTATTGAAATTCTTTAAACAGATACAGATCATGCTGGCCATAAAACATAATTTCCTTAAATAAAATATGCATATTCTAATAAAGTTATAAGAGAATATGCTACTGTTAAGTATGAAAAAAAAAATAATTTTATTAATTATTAAAGATGGTTTTTATTCTAAATTACTTACAGATCCACCAAAAATAATTGAAAGCCAAATTTCTAACTAAGTTAGAAAACATAAAATCTAATTTTGTAATATTGGTAAGAGAAAATTAATTCCACATAACAGCAAAACACCACATTTAATAGAAATACAACATATACATATTCCCTTAAGACCTATAGATCGTAACATCTACATACACTAATAATTCTAGGAGATTGAAGAGATTGCCTTGCCCTGAAGAATCTAAAGAGCAGAAATACTTGTCACCACCATTGTTCCTTTTGCTTTCTGTCTTACGGCGTATCCCCACAAACTTCGTTTTAATATTTTTATTTTTTGTGCTAACTTTTTTTATTACAATTATTGTTTGACAGAAATTAATAATAATAATAATAATAATAATAATAATAATAAATGCCTTTATATTACGAAAATAGTTACAAAAGTTATTAACCAAAAATGCGGCGAGATCTAGCCTAAGGCTACTCTATCTAACCGCACTGCTAACCTAACATACGAAAGCATAACAATGTAAATAATAAATAAATTGAATAAGTTTTAAACATTATGAAGAACATACAGAAAAAAAAAATAAGAAGAAGCCTAAAATTATAAAAAGCCTAAAATAGAATTTTGCTTACATCACATGACGTAATTAATTATTAAAATAATTATAAATATATCTAGTTTATAAAAGAAAGAAAAAAGTAATAAGTAAGTAATTAGTGATATAACTTAAAATTAAATGAAATATATTTTTTATATTTTAGTTATTAGTTCGCAGTGTTAGAAAAGTAAGAATTGACAGCTTTTCGAAATAAGACAGCCGAGGTTTTAGCTTTAAGTTTATTTGGCAATGAATTATATACCTTTACCGCACTATAACTGAAAGACCCTTGGAATTTGGAAGTTCTATGATTTGGTATCAAAAGATTTGCAGAGTGGCGCATTTCACGGCCATGTATGCTGTTATGACTGGATAATTTGTCATATAGATATTGGGGAAGTTTATTATGGAGTACCTTATAAACAAGAACAGCCATATTGATTTTATAACGTGCATCCAAATTCAACCAGCCAGAGGCAAGAAATGGGGTGACGTGATCAAATCATAGCAAAACTTTAGGCAAGAATTTTGTAGCTTTTGTAGGCTTAACTTGTCCTTTTGAGCAAGAGTTGGCCAGAAGAGTACACTACCATAGCTAATTAAAGAGAGAACCAACGAATCACTTAATTTGAGTTTAACATCAGAAGACAAAATATCTTTATGCATGTATAGAATTTTTAATTTATAATAGGCTTTTTGTAAAATACTGGAAATATGTTTTATAAAATTAAGCTGATTATCAAGAAGAATGCCTAGGTTTCTTTCGCAGTCAGATGGTTGTATAATATTTCCATCGATAATAACATTTAAATTCAAAAGATTTAGGCATTCCAAAAAGTAATAGTTTAGATTTAGTACCGTTGAGCCCATGAAAATTAGACACCTGTACAATTTGATTTAAATCGGTATTAATGCGTGCTAAGCCAGTATTCAGTTCATTTATCAGAAAAGCTGAGTAGAGTTGGACGTCATCTGCATATTGGTAAGACTTGCAGTTATGCAGGAATTCAATAGTAGTAGCCCCAAAATGCTGCCTTGATGAACTCCCTGATTAATATTTAAATATTCTGAAAAGGTGGAATTTAAGCGCACTCTTTGCTTTCTATTACTCAAGTAATCACAAAGTAGACTCAGCCCCGACTCGGGTAATCCAAAATATTTTAGTTTGGTAAGAAGAAGAGAGTGATTCAGAGTATCAAACGCTTTGCTATAGTCCAGCAGCACTAATGCAGTAACCTCTCTATTATCCAAAGCACATAAAAATATCATCACATACATGCAATAGTGCTGTCGTGGTACTATTGCAAAATTTGAATAGTCCCTGTTAGTACGTAAAGACTTTGGTGTACGGGTTTTTTCAAGTTTTAATTTACTTAATACTAAACAATGATCGGATATGTCATCCATATTATTAACCTGCACATCCGTGATTAAGCCAGGACCCGAAGTAACAAGAACATCAATTAACTTGGCTCCAATGCTTGAAATTCGAGTTGGAGACTGAACCACTTGGGTTAAATTATATTTATTTAAAAGACCGTTAACACGAATATACCCAGTGTCAAGAAGCTGTGAAAGTATATGAATTAAATCTTTCAATGATTTGCCATTAAGAAATTTTCAAGTAGAATAGAGTAATAAAGCAGTAGAGAGGCCCTTAAAATAAATTCCTTTTTTATCATTTTTAACTTCTAAAAAAGGTATTTGAGAAATTTTTGTTATAAAAGAAACGTTTGGAAATATTAGTTTCATTATTCTCGTATGCATTTACAAAGTATTTTAAATATTTTATTCAAATAATGAAAGTGTAGATCCGTGCTACCGGATAAAGCAAATATCCTCCTCTAATCCCTTTTTCAAAAGAAAAAAAGAGCATCTCAAATGGGTTTCAATTACCGATCATCTTGTCCGTACTTCCTGATGGTCACAAAAGCCACACCAATATAAGAATACAAACATATTTTAACACCCATGTTCCGTACCTACGGTGGACCGTAATCCGATACCTTTTCGACAAAAGCTTTTATGTATACTAAGAGATTTGATATTGTATACACTGTGTAGGTATACTTTTATTATATACATAAAAAAAGAACTGTCGCGGCAAGTCGAGAACCGATTAAGGCACATATTCCAATCGGGAACAACATTTGCCGACATCGAAACAAGAAACCTATACAAGTACCGCGGTCGCAATTAAAATAATATATATAAAAATATTTAGTACGGAAAGGACATTTATAATAGAGCCAGTGGCCATCAAGAGTTGACGATAAAAATGCTTGCTTTTGCTCGGCCGCCCGAAGAACAAGACGACTCGCCCGTAATTGTATCTGAGAAAGATTGAAAAAATGACGTTCCTGAAGGGAGGTATTTGAAACTGACGATTTAGAGTAACCAGTAAGAAACTGTTGGGGCATCGTTGATCGCAGTGGCGGAACAACTGAAATACGGAAACTGATTGATTTATTTATTTATGGAACTTATTAGCAGGTATAGGAGCGAAACGACTACATTTATAATTCCTAGGGATCATTATTAAGACGGCATAAGAAAACTGAAAAGTTCGAATGCTATCATTTGAATCGTCTAGTTTCAAAACCCGACAAATCCATTTCTGGTTAATTTTTAACGTAACTGCATTATTGTATTTGTCCTTTACATTCTGATAGTGCAAAGCCCTTCAAATCCGATCAAAATGAAATATTAAAAACAACTCAAATAACTATTCTATAAATACTAAAAATAAGACGAAACGGCCTTAAAAAAAGGGGTATATATAATTATAAAAAGCTGAATAATTTTTCGCTTACTACAGTATCGTACAATTTAAAATAATTATTTGTATATTAATTAAAGTATGCATTGAAGGTTCAATTTTTTTAATAACAACTAGAGAATTATGCTTTGGCCTATCACTTGCCCTTCTTAAGAACTAAAATAACTATTAAAAACAACAACTAGCGCTGCCAAAAATATAATTTTTTATATTCCCACATTGTTGGGCGCCAAGAAGTTGGATGCGCAAAATACAAAAACATGCCTATTGTATAAAAAAATATTTTTTATATAAATTTTTGAATGGTTCATAAAACCTTGTGCGTGACCAGTTAAAGTTTGGACAAATTTTAATCTAGAACAAACACACCCAATTATTTCGCCAGAGAGGGTTTTTTGCATAGAAAAAGTTTAAAAGAAAGATATATTATCTCCACAAAAGTATCTTACAATATTTAAAGATCATGGAACAGTTATTCATTGGGTCATGATGCTGTTGTTTATAACTAGAAAAAGAATGCCCAAAATTCAGTCAAACGTCCTGCTCAGTGAGATTTTAGATTCAATATGTACTATCAATCGATTTTCAAAAAAGGGAAGTCAGCCGCAAGTATCCTACAACCAATCGCATTAATTGATGTATATCCTAGAAGCTGAAGGACGTAAAGGCCCTGTTAGAAGAACACAGAGAAAATTGGCAAGCAATAGAAGCGTTAAAATACTTCAATGATTTTTTTTCAAAAATATAAATTAAATTTTGATCAACCCATATGTGCTAAATTCAAATACCGACGAATCCATGGGTTAAAATCAGAATCCGACAAATCCATTTAATTTATTACAATTATTTTGATGTACTTTATGTTCTTTCACAAAAAAACTTGTTTGATCATATTTTAATAAAGGTTATTTTTTTTGGGGTTTTAGTTTTTAGTTTTGCGCCCCGGTTTACCCTCTGGATAATCTTTCGTTTTCTTGGATTCTGAAATAGATACCTGATGTAAGTTACTTGATGGGTGGTCGAGTTATACTCCGGACTCTTTTGGATTCTCACCGCTATGTTAGCTATTGTACCGATTTTGACATAATGCCCTTGAAGTGACTGGAACACACTTCAAGAGGAGCCGATACTTTTGGCTACCTAACTACAACCCCGTAGCAGCTTAATATCAGCTAGGTACTTAGATTAGTCAATAAATAGTATTTATTTTCATTACCTGTCTTTTGTTTACTTAATATTCATTAAATTAATATCCTCTTAGTTTATGCCTACTCTTATTAAGTATATCTGCTTTATTAAATGTAGTTTAATTTATATCATTATACCCGCTACGACCTAAAGGGTGTAACTATATCAACCTAATTTATAATATGTGAACACAACCCTGAACTCAATTTCTTTAGTTAAATATATTGTATTGTGAACTTCAATTGCTTATTTTGTCCATCAATGAAAAAGTAAAAGTTGCATCAGATATATAAATGGTGGCTAATTAAATAAATTTAGATTGAATTGGGATTACGTAACATTGGCGCATAACGCAACACAATTCCTTATAAAAAAAAACAGAATTTTAAATGTGGTTTCGAATTCTAAGACATTCTTTTATCATGAAGATTGTCATAAATGCGACACTAAAGTGCAAGAATCTTCTATCAAAGCGGTTCAGGAACAAAAACAACTGAAAGAAATGGTTTGTAGTTCCCTAGAAGGAGATTCAAAACGATTAAGTAGAAGTGTTTAAGAGAAACTGGATATAGATCATAAAACTGTTAGCAGTGTTTGGAAAAAAACATGTGTATGAAGGGCTCAAATATTTTAAAGCTAAGGAGATATTTTTCTAAGATTAGTAGCGAAGAATCAAGTTTTGTGAAATCATGATGGAAAAGGGAACTAAAAGTGATTTTTTTTACGAAATATTCTATTTTCAGATGAATCTTCTTTTCCATTACATGAGAAATAATCCTTTCATTGTTTAATATCGGTTTCGATAAAATGATCACACAAGTTTTCAAGTCTTTACTCAGCATCCTCAAAAACTGAGTGCTTGGTAAATATTCTCACTCGGAACGCGGAGAGTTGTCGCATATCGGACGGATCGCTAGCCGTACTCGTTTAGGGTTAATATCCCATGTATCCCCTTTTCATTACTGACTCTAATGGCGGCTCAAAAAACCCCATCAGGGGGTTTTGGGAGCAATTTCCTACAAACTATATCTTTCATCAATTTAAGACGAAAAAATCAACCGTTTCCGAGATATAAGCGTTTTTCTTGCTTTCCCGGCAATTTTCATTTGTAAATAATTCGTTTTTCCGACTTCTTGGTACCTTGAAAAGACGCGACGACGAAGCGAAAAGGTCTCTATACATTTTTCGCTAAAACCTATAGTTTTCGAGAAAAACGCGAAACAATGGAATTTCCCGGCGGGAAAAATTTTTAAGAAAAAAAACAAAAAAAAACTAAAAATTTCATTTTTTTCTAAATATTTCCCTGCGTAAATTTATAATTTTTTTTTTATTTTAAATATTTATTTTCAATTATTAATTATTAAATTATTTAATTAATATGAGAATAAAAAGATGCTTTTATAAGAAATAAGTAAATAAATTCATGACATGCAAGCGTAATTAGACGACTTTTTTTAAGTTAATATTAATTAAAATATTTTAATAAATATAAATTATTTTAATCTTTATTATAAATATTTACGTCTTTTATTTTAATTTTTTTTCGACCAGGATAATTAAATTTACTAAAAATTAGAATTTTTTCAAAATTTTTCTTTCACGTATTAGTAAATTAAAAGTTATGTAAAAAACTCTTATACATTTTTTCTCTCCGACAAACCGTTTAATTTCTGGAACGGTTTTAACCACTTTTCCCATAAGAGCCCGTGTTAATTTCTCATTGCCATTTGACCCACTTAATATTGACCGATTTAAATGAAATTTGGTAGGCACATTTAGGGGGTCATTCTAAAGACCTTTAATGATTTTTAGCCTCCTCGGTGCCATAGGGAATTTTTTTTAATTTTTACCCCCCTCCTGCCCTTGGTAATTTTTAGAAAATTTTGAAACTTTTCATACGAAGCACCCCTATAATGGTTCAGATTCTATCAAAATTTTAGCCAAACCGAAAAATATGTTTTTGAGAAAATCCAAAAAAAACTATCCTATTTTCCTGTCCCCCTTTTTAATAATTTTTCCATACATTTCCCTTCCTACACACACTAATCGACACCGTGCCAAATTTCAACGTTCCACTTGTTTCCCTCCGTTATACCCAAAAAACCAAAGCACTTCCTAAGCTACCCCAAAATCCCTTCTTTTGAATGTTTTTCACTCTAGCTTAATGATCCCTATTTGTAGAGGGGCCACTACAACGTAGTGGATCCACCATTTTAAGCGCCTAAACGCACTCCTTCATCCAGAAATTTTTAATTTTTAATTTTTAAGCCCTTATAACTATCCCCCCTAATCCCCCAATGATCCGAATATTTTATCAGAAGTTGCCCATTTCCATCCGCTAACAGTATGCAAAATTTAATTATTTCACCATAATTAGCGACCCCAACAGAAGGAAAACACTTTCAAACCTCCTCACACCTCCTCTATAGCACGGACACCTCATTTAAAAACACCACCCTATTTTCATTGAAAATTTCATTAAAATCC
Organism: Anthonomus grandis grandis; assembly: GCF_022605725.1. Lineage (NCBI taxonomy): Eukaryota > Metazoa > Arthropoda > Insecta > Coleoptera > Curculionidae > Anthonomus > Anthonomus grandis. The sequence goes on along the minus strand of NC_065554.1, from coordinate 22,118,001 downwards.
ATTAATAATTTCACTCTAATACGTATCGCGAGCCGAACTCGGATATGATAATACCTTGAAAACTAAAAATACCTTGGGTTGCTTCAAAACCAAGTTCTTCCTACCATTTAAATCCTCCCTGATTTAGACCTCGATTTTTAGGAATTCGACTCTCTTGCTCATAGTGCGGTTATGGTAAAAAAAATTTCAACAAACACTTTTCCTAAAAGCCTTATTACTGAGACTAGCAAAATTATTTAGAAGTATGAAGTAACTTTTATGATAGATTAATTTATTGTTTAGCCAAAGAAGGAGCTCCGTTTGAGCCTCTTATTCAAATAATTTATTTTTGTTAACTAAGAGTTTCAATTTTATTTTTATTAGAGTAACACTGTAATTTTCAATATGTAATATACAGCATAATAAACATTTTGGAATTACGATTTCGTGTGGATTGTATAGAGGTGTGTAAACCTTCTATTAGAAAAATATTTTCAAAAAGCTTAAACTTTCGCCTAATATTTTGCGAATTATTGCAAGCAATACAATAACCTCATCAAAGTCAAACCCTTACTTACAGTAAATACTAAAAAACTAAAATACATCAATACTAAAAAACAACGACGTAGCAGGCGAGTATCAGAGCGCACGAAGCATCTCTTAATTGTAATAATCGATTCCCCAACCTGTATAGTCGCTCTGCAATAAATATATTAAAAATACTTTATTATTTTTATTGCAGATGCGGTTTTGGGTAAGCATGCTACTCCTTATTAAAAATAAACTTTTAAGACATTGGTAATCGAGATTAGAATATTATTCTATAAGTATCAAAAATTCAAAAGAACAGTTTATTTAACGCTTTTAAAGGAATCTTTTAAATCACAGTCGAGATAATAATATTATGATATCGAAAGAGAAAAAAATAACGAATAAAATGACATTCATAGATATTATATTTTCCATGTAATTTTTTTTTAAAAAACGTTATGAATAAACTACAAAATATTAATAACAAACTGAACAACAGTGAAACTTTATTAAAACTCTTTTATATGTCAGCTCAATTATCCGGCAATTTATAAAATATAAATTTCGCATTTACCATCTGCGTATTACAAGTATTTTTAAGCGAACAAAGGCCCGATTTTAATATATAAAATAATATTAAATATATGTTTTCTGTAATCTCTTTTAACGAAATTTAACAAAATCCCTGTTTGTGCGGGATTAAATAGGAATTGCAGGCTGCAAACTCGGATCGGACGGTCCGCTTGTAATTTCATCCCCAATATTTCCCTGCGTAAATTTATTATTTTCTTTTAATTTTAAATATTTATTTTCAATTATTAATTATTAAATTATTTAATTAATATGAGAATAAAAAGGTGCTTTTATAAGAAATATGTAAATAAAGGCATGACATGCAAGCGTAATTGGACGACTTTTTTTAAGTTAATATTAATTAAAACATTTTAATAAATGAATTATTTTAATCTTTATTATGAATATTTACGTCTTTTATTTGATTTTTTTGATCAAAATGAAATTAACATCTTATTTGTAAAATCTACATTTTTAATACAAGGCGATTTAAAGAAAAAATATTAAAAATTAAAAAAAATCCAATATTTATCTCAGAGGTTCAAGTGATATGCTTCAATAAAATTGACCAAATAAAGTATGTGACTTGAAAACTAAATATTTGACCGTTTATTTAAATTTTCTAATTCTTGTAAAAATGTCTAAATAGAAAAAAGTATATTTCTAAAAGGTAATAATTTACCAGGCTATTATATAAATAAAGTTTTATCAAGTTCGTCCCCTCAAATATCAAAACTTACCCAAGAATCTACTTTCCCTCAATTCTTCTACTACAAGTCATAAAACAAAATGAGTTCAATAAAAACTTAGTTTTACTCCCTCGAAATAGGCTGGATATTTGCTCCGAAGATAGACTTATAGATTACCCTAATAAGTTTAACCAAATGGACTAAAGTTTCTGGCTCAACCCCATATTATAAATGAGATTTCTTTCTTGTATCTCGGTCATTTATTTGTTATTTTCCTCTAGAATCAAATTAGTTTAGCCATAAAGGGGTTGGGAAGTTGTAACTAGTTTTCTCTATATAACAACTTTATTCAACTATTATATAATATATACAAAATTCTCATCAGAACTTGTATATAGGTAAAACAAATATTCCTGATTCCATGTAATTTTCAAACTATTGTGTGTGCTTCTGATTGAATGTTCGAATCACCTTGTATACAAGTTATATGCTCCCACGCCAAAATAAACATAGTCAACATTACAAATAACTAAGTTCGTTTTAAGTGCCCCTCCAGGGAACTTCATACAGAGTGTTTCTAACAGTACAACCAATCAAAACAGAATAATTAAGCATATTACTTGGTTTAAGGCTCGCTTACGGCTGTTTTAGATACCTAATTTCCATAATGAAATTTTAATAGATTTGTTCGTTGTTATTTGTATACGATGCCCTTTGGGAGGAGTTCGTGATTGTAATAGGACAAGGCTACGAGTTGTATGAAGGATTGTACAAATCGGAAATGCGGTTGCCGCACAGGATGTTATTTCATGAGAAATTAAGGGATTTTAGGATAAAACGGTTTTCTTGTGTATATAGGCTTTAGTTTAAAATATATTTATTGATATTTTATAGCAAGTTATATTAATAAAGTATTTTTAGGATATTAATTGAATATTTGGAAAAATTGAGAAAATTTATTGGCTCTAATAATAATTATTTTTTTTTAATTATATGTTGTGTATTTAGTACTTATATTGCTGGTACGTAAATTAAATTTTTTTAAGGTGGTAGACATTGATATTAATTTTCTAAGTTAAAAGTTATTTAGATCAACATCGAACGGTAATTCAACATGATGGAACCAGTTCCATGCTCTATATATGGGCTCTAAGTGTTACAAAGAAAGAAATTTCAAAAAATATATATAAATAAAGAGAAAATCACAACATCTAAATAAATAATTTAAAACTAAATATCACTTTAAAAAATTCATATTAAAAGATATACATAAGAAAAATTTAAAGACGTAAAGTCAGGTCTAGAAGGTTAATCATCCATTATTCCGGACATTCTTCATTTACAAATCATCAAGTATTTTCCCTGGGACACCCTATCTAAAATTTAATAATACAAGTATAAACTAGTCAACCGATAATTAAAATTATCGACTAAAATTATGACCGATTATGCATTTCTAGAACATTAAACTCACTTATCTTCAGTAAATTATAGCCGTTTAGTCCATTTGTTTGAATCAAATACATACATATAAGCATTTGTACGATCGTTTATTAGAGCGCCGTTTCGATCTACATGAATTTATGTTAAATAACTTTCAAATAAACAAAGATTCTACACTTAGTAAAACTCCAGGAATTTCTGTTATAATATGTAAATTTTACGAGGCTAAAGTATTCAAAATAACTGAAAATTAAGACTATGTGCCTTTGATCTTGTACACCTAATATAAAATTATTATACATACACTCTGAAGTCAAAGGAAATGCCTGCTCATATTTAAGATAAGTTTTACCGGGGAGTTAGTTTAATAATAGGATAGCAAAGTTGCCAAAGAAATTTGAACGTTAAGGGAATTTCTTGGGAAAATACTTCTAAAAGTATGTTATATTGTAAAATATTATGTTAAAGAATATGCCTTAAGACGAAATATTTATTATGAAACATTATAAAAAAATAACAATAGGAATTTCTCCTTATAACTTTATAGGATTTTCTTAAGTTTGATCCAATATAAATTTAATGTTAATTTTTTATGCATTTAATATTATTTATGCATGTAATATTTTTTTCAGATCTGACTATGTTTTTCTTTTTATAAAATATACATGATTATGAGTATACACGTAATTAAGACAAAATTCAAAGCACTAAAATATATCTTTGAATATTTTTTTGATCAAATTATTTGTATACTCATTTGTATACAGTAATATAAAGGAGTAAAATTAGGAAAAAAATTAAATAATAATTTTAATTTTTTACATTCTTATATAAATATTTAATTTTTAAGTGTCGTTTTTTTTTTTAATTTTTTGTTTGTTTACTTAGATTTTTTATTTTCTCTTTAGGCTTAAATATTGAATAAAATTAATTTCATAATTATTTATTTTGGTTATTTATTATGAATTATAGATAATAGTTTAGCGTCTACAAGAATTTGAGTAAATATAAAAAGTGTTAACTTGAAAGATCTTATAAAAATTAAAATTGTAATTTTTTTACTCAATATTTAGTTTTTTTAATTAATTCGTTTTTTTTAAATTAAAAATGCTTTTATTTTTAAAGAATAGTTTTATATGCTTAAAAATTATTTTTTTAGTGCAATTAAAAATTAAATACAACTTTAGGAATATAACGATAAATTATTTTTTGTTCATATTATTTATAGATTTTTATAATCGTTTTCTTTTTAATTTAATCAATAATTTTTTTATTTAAAAAACCAAATAGAAAAGTTTTGAAGATTGGGACAATAAAAATTTATATTCAAGTCTTTTACTTAATCCTTTTTGAAATTATTTGACTGTTATACAGGGTGATTTTCAACCTATGCGCATAAACTTGGGAAATGGTAGATGAAGATCAATAATGAGAAAAAAATGTAGTAAAATATTTTTGGTTTTCGAAATACAGTTAAACAAATGTCAACAGAACGTGTATCAGACGAACTTATTTTGTTTATTAATAATTGATAGTAAACAAGTCATAATGTTTGGAATTTGTTGTTTGGAATCTTTAGCAGTACTTAGTTTGTTGGTGGCTGTGATCGTTTTCGATCGTTATTTTCACACGAACAAAATAAAAGCGTCAAATGTAATGGCGCATATTTTTACAAGCGAAGAACTTGTCGACGTGATTTTGGTTTACGGAAAAACGTATCAGAATGCAGTGGCAGAAGTTGATCTGTATGCCCAAAGATTTCCCTGAAGATATCACCTGAGACGTGGGGCTTTCTTACGTGTTATTCAGCGGGGTAGAGAAACTGGCAATTTGCGGCAGCGGCCTGGACAAGATGGAGGAGCTATTAGACTTAGGCACATTCTAAATCTGGAGGAGGATATTTTAGAAGTTATCGAAGAACAACCTGGAATTAGCACTAGAACAATTGCAGCGCGATTTGGAATATCGCAATCTACAAGTTGGCAAATTTTAAGGCACGAGTTGCTGTACCTTTTTCATGTGCAGAGGGTACAAGCCCTACTACCAAGAGATTTGCCGCTTCGAGTACACTTTTGTGAGTGGTACATCACCAGCAGTTAAGGCCAAACTTTACCATGAACATTTTAGTTATGGATGAGGCAAATTTTACGCGCAATGGAATTTTCAACTTTCATAACACTCATTACTGGGCTTTGGAAAATCCGCATATTACACGGAGAACATACTGTCAACAACGTTTTTCTGTAAATGTATGGGCTGAAATTCTGAACGGGATGCTCATCGGACCTTTTATTTTGGAAAATCTGTATTTAGAATTTTTGTGCAACAATTTACCAGTGCTCCTTGAAAATGTGAATCTCAACGTTAGGCAGAACATGTGGTTTCTTCATGATGGTGCTTCACCATATTTTTCACGACCAGTGCGACAATATTTAGATCGTGTGTTTCCCGGACGATGGATAGGCCGTGATGGTCCAGTTGGGTGGCCCCCTCGCTCGCCTGACCTTAATCCATTAGACTTTTATTTGTGGGGTCATATGAAAACAATGGTGTATGTAAACGAAGTTGATACTGAGTAAGAGCTACGATATCGCATAAACGCTGCCAGTGACGCAATTCGGCTACAGCCTGGTTTGGCCCGTGCATGTACGTCTTCATGGATTCGACGAGCTCAAGTCTGTATCGAAAATAATGGAAACAACTTCGAACAGTTGCTTTAAATTAGTTTAAATTAAACACGTTAAAAAATACACGTTGTTTATTAAAAAAAATATGGATATCTCCAAAACTAAAAATATTTTACTACATTTTTTTTCATTAATACTCATCAGCTATCATTTCCCAAGTTTATGCGCATAGGTTGAAAATCACCCTGTATAGAGGAACAAAATTAAAGAAAAATAATTTTTTCCTTTAAATATTTCAATTTTTATATATTAATTCCAATAATTTATTTGATTTGTATATATTTTCCTTGGATATTTTAACTTTTTCGTTATTTTTAGAGATTAATTTAAATTAGTAAATTAATTTTATAAATCATTATTCTGGTTATTTTTTAACAATATAAATTATTTCTACTTACTTTAACTATAGACTTTTTATCATAGAATATAATGTGTGTATATTTAAATATTTAACTTTTTTATTTCTTCAAGATTTTAAATTTTATTATTTTTTGACGCGATATTATGAGTTATGGGTATATTTTGTGGTTTTATTTAATGTGTTTACCTGATTTATTATTTACTTATTTTATAAATTACAACCCCATTTAATTTTAAAGAAGTACAAATCAAAATGAAATACAATTTTAGAAATAAAACCCTAAATAATTACTTTCATATATTTTTTTTATATTTTTTTAAATGAACTTTAAAAAAACTAAATATAAAAATTTTAATGAGAATAATAATAGAAACTTTAATTTAGGTCATTTATTTATCCTTTTTTAAAATAATTCTATGTGTATAATAGAGAAGTGCAATTAAAAAAAAATAAAAATTTTCTTTAAATATTTACGTTTTATAGACTATTTCCAATATTTATTTCCTTACATTCGTTTCAAATATATGTTTAAATATTTTTTGTTTTTAATATTTTGTTGTTATTAAAAATAGTAATATCTTAGTTTCAAATGTCCCTGCGTTTTTGTCTACTATTTTAGGTTTTATGACTTTCTCTATATAATTTTTTATCTTTTAACTAAATAAAATGTAAGCAATCGTTAAAATATATGAAATAAAATATATTATATGTAAGTGTAAACATATTCTAAAATGAAACCAAGTGATAAGAAAAAATTATTTAAAAATAAGAAGCTTAAAGATAACTTTAAATTTTCAAAACTTTATATAAATAAAAAATTAATGATAATCAGAATATATAATTACAAAATATTAAATTCTGAGTCATTTTCCAATTTGACAGATTTTGTATAAAGTGTTTTTTTTTTAAATAAAAAATATGGATTCATTTATTTGTTTTTTAAATAATTTAATTAAAACATACAAAATTACTTTACAAACTCAAACCTAATAGATTTGAAGAAGAAATATGATATAATTCAAAAAATATACAATAAATAGGATATAATACAAAAATTTATAATGATAATTAGAATTTAAAACGTTACTTACATTATATATAAAAAATTAGTACCATAAAGAAAATAACAAAATTAAAAAAAAAAAACATAATTTTAATTATTTAATTTCAAGTCTCTACAGGATATTTCTGAAATATTTTAGATATTCTAAAATATTTATTTATTAGATTTGAGTTATTAAATGGTAATTAGTTGAATCAAAATTAGCTGTTATCAAAATAAAGAAATAATTTAAATTAATAAACATACCTAAAATTACTTTGCTGAACAATAAAACTATGAAATCATATTATAAAGGGTTAAAAAGTAAAGATAATAAATTACAAACTAAAAGCTTTTCATGGTATTCTCCTATTAACTTTTATTATTTGCTTATTTATAACGATTTATTTAGAATTAATAATTTTTTAATAAAAAAAAACATATCACCACTAATAACTATCATGACTATAGCCAAACAAAAGAAAATTATATTTGATTTCGTCATCACTCAGTATACAGCTTAGGGCACAAATAAAAAATATAAAAAGTTCACTTCCAAGTTCCAAGACCTAGCAATCATGTCGTACGCTACCAGAGGGCTAAAAAATCATAAAACGTTAAGAGTATCTGTAAACTAGGGTCACGGTCATACAGGTCAAAACATCAAAGTGGGTTTTGATATTTTAATACAGATCCAACCTATCATTTTCCCTATGCACAGGGAGCCCTCGGGGCTCCTTAAAATGAGAAATCAAGGGGAATAGTATGTTATTTGGTGTATTAGATTCTTTGAAGACTAGCTGCATGTCTAAGGCCTTAATATAATAGGCAATAGAGTAAGATATCCTAAAAGGCTCAGAAAATGTTAGTATTTTATTAACAGCCCCTTTGTGAGCTCATTATTTGTCTTTTGACAGAAACATAAATCTTTACTTACCGCTGCAGGTTTATTTTTAAAGCAAAACCATGTTTTAATCAATCGGGAGTCACAATTCATACATTTTCTTGGTTTGTTTTAAAATAAAGGGCACGCTATATTTAAATTAGGTTGCTGAGGTTTAATTGCAGCGTGATTAATTAAATATCTTAATATGTGCAATATGTACCTTTAATAAGCCTCTGGCAATAATAAAGATCATTCAAAGTAAAAAAAAAATCATCTTAATATTTACAGCTTAATATTAATAAAATGTCACTTAGGTTGGTAATGAATATATATGGGAGATTCCTAAAACTGCCTGACATATTTTTTAAGATCTTTATGCAGCAAAATCTTAAAAAAAGGAGATATGCTATGTATTTCATGCACATGTGTCTTGTCATATTATAAATGTCTGAAGATGCATGGCTTATCTTTTAAAAAAGAACAAAAGTGAAATATTTAGAATAAACAATATGATATTTCAATCTCTATTTCCATGCTTTAAATTTAAAAATTGACAATATTCTACATACTTCTAATAAGCCTCCAGCACAAATAACGATTTTTTAATAACGAGCATAAAAGTTGACCGCAGCCATATTTAATATGGAATCGGTATCAATATTGCAGAAATCAAAAGCGTAAATCTGAAATCGGTTAAATGTTTAATGAAAAATTTAATCCCTTTTTTTATTACTGTCGTTAAAATGTAATTTGGGAGTTTCACTGGCTGGATTTAATCCAGGGGATGGATCGAGATCTGTCGTTGGGGAGTGGTTTTATTAATATCTGTATGATTAAAAAAAAAGAGTTATTTAAATATTTACTAAATACACATTCTTCATTTTATCGTAATTTTAGTTTACTAATATAAAATGTGATGCGAATTGATTATGAATATATAAGGCACTCTTAAAACTACTTGAAATAATAACATGGATATTGGAAAAAACTTTTAAGGACAAAGATAACTACAAGATAAAGATTTTTTTTACCTTGATTTATAAAAAAAAAATATTTAAGGCTACATTTATTATGCACATTTTCTTAAAATATATTTTATATTAGTAAATTTTTTTTCACGGTTTGCTTATATTTTTTTTTAATCTTTGATGTAAAAAAAAACAAAAACAAACGAAAACTTACGAAATTCAGGATATTTAAGCTGAATTAAATTTCTATTTTTTTAGATATGGTCATTTATTTATTTATTTATTTATTTTACAATACAAGCCTTACAGGTAAATAAATACCCATCTACAAGGCAGGAAAGATCTTCAAATACATAAATATAACTTATGCTAACTAAGAAAAATGTATATATAACTTGTTACAAAAATCTTCTAAGCTAACTAAAACTAACTAAAAAATTACATAAAAAGTAATAAGAGGCATAGAAAATAAGTAACAAAAACGATCAAAACCTAATGTGCTGACTATAAACCTCAATTTTTATTAACGGAAATGGCTATATTATTTACAAAAAATAGCTTAATACAAACTCAGGTTACTTGTGGCTTAGTGTTCAAGTGAGCGACATAAGGCTTCCTTTGTAATATTGAAAATGTCAAAATGAGCATCATTATTGTAAATACTACACATGGTATAAATTGGTGAAAATTTAAGTAGATTTGTTCTAGGAGTAGGGAGATAAAACGTGGTATGATGTCTATTATTGAGACGAGGCGCAAAAAAATATAATTTTGACACTAATGGCGGACTATCGATTAGATAATTAAGTAATTTATGCAATGTCATAAGAGCAGAAAAGGTTCGTCGAGTTTCTAGGGAACAAATATTAAAACGTTGGAGCAGATCATCATGTGGAAAACCCTGAGGTGGGTATACATTATCACACTTAAAACATAAGTATTTTAAAAAGCGCCTTTGCACTTGCTCTAGATTGTTGATGTGTACATTATAAGCCGGCGACCATATCACCGAAGCATATTCCAATCGCGATCGTACATATGCAAAATATAATGTTTTTATGGCATCTGGATTTCTGAAATCCTTAGTGCTTCTATAAATAAATCCATATGATTTTGACGCTTCTGAGACTACTGTGTCAATATGGTATGAGAAAGACAGTTTGGTATCAAAGTACACTCCCAAGTCTTTAAAAGAATTTGTGCGTATTAATGTAGTCGTATTTAAAGCGTAGTTAAATAATAACGGTTTTAATTTGTTGGTATATGTCATAACATTACATTTAGAAACATTCAACTTTAGACCATTTTCTACACACCAAGCATTTACCAAGTCAAGATTATACTGCAATCTATGACAATCTGCGAGATTTCTTATTTTATTATATAACTTGATATCGTCTGCATAAAGTAAAAAATCGCAATCCAATTTATCACCAATATCGTTAATAAAATAGTTAAACAGTAGCGGTCCAAGCACAGATCCCTGCGGGACACCAGAAACTACATCATAGGAGCTTGACCTTTCGCCGTATAACTCCACGTACTGACTTCTACCACATAGATATGAGCGAAACAATTGAAGAGAGACAGCTGAAAATCCAAAATTACTAAGCTTATCAACAATTAAACTATGATTCAATTGATCGAAAGCCTTGCTAAAATCCAGGTATATAACATCCATCTGTTCCCCATTATCAACTGCCTCAGCAATATTCTGAGTTATAAGCAAAAGGTTTGTGCTCGTAGACCTTCCTTTAAAAAATCCGTGCTGTTGGGGAATAATAATATTTTTGGTTAATGGAAAAACTCTATCGTGAATTAAAAATTCAAAAACTTTACAAAAATTGCAAATTATGGATATAGGTCTATAATTACATATATCGGACTTATTACCTTTTTTAAATACAGGACAAACCTTGGAAACTTTCCATAATGCGGGAATAGACCCCGATAAAAGACAGTTGTTAAACAAAACAAGTAAAGGCTTTACAAGTATATGCCTACAGTCCTTAATAATAAATGCAGGAATAAGATCCGGTCCTGTTGTAAATTTAGGTTTTAATTTGTTTAAAGCATTGAGTACTTCGCGTTCTGAAAAACAAGAAATATTTATATTAAGAGAGTTATTTGGGGTATGATGAGAATTAGGGTGTAAATTATTATTTAAAAAAGATCGTTTAAAGTAGTCAGCGAAGGAATTAACTATTTCAAGGGTGCCCTTTATAGGAGTGTCCTTGTAAAACATATCTTTAGGAATATCTCTTGTATTTTTTTTATTCTTTATAAAACTCCAAAATTTGTTAGGATTATTTATGATACTGCTTTCCACATTTGAAACGTATTGATAGTAAGATTTAGATATATCTCTTTTAGATTTATTGCGTAACAATTTAAACGTGTTTATATCATCGGTTCTTCCATATTTTTTAAATTTGTTGTAATGAAAACTCTTAAGCTTTATATCCCTTATAATACTATTTGTGAACCAAGGTGGAAAATTTCTCCTAGGTATATTAGGATATTTTGGTACAAAACTGTCCAATTCCTTTAATATTAAATCATAAAAGACCTTAAACTGATGCTCCACAGAAACCGTAGCTTCCATAAATGACCAATCAGTTTTTGAAAAGGCATCATATAAATTAGGAAAATTAGCTTTTTTAAAGTTAAATGCATTTTGTAGGTTAAAAAGTGTCTTACGCTTGAAATTCATAGAGTGGCAATATTTTAACGAAATATCAAGAGCAGGATGGTGAGTATCTTCGGTTAACAACGGATCCAAAGATTTATCCACTATGCAATTTTCATTATTGTTTATGACCAAATCAAGAATTCTGTTATTTGAATTTTGTATAGAGTTGCTTTGATTGCAATTAAGAAAAGTTATAAAGTTTTGCAGTATTAAAATATGCTTATCTTGAGAATTGTTACAGTTAACGTAATTAGGTAGATTAAAATCACCCAATATGCAAATATTATTACCAAAAATGCAGTCAAGGGATGTTAGACACTCAAACAGATTTTCCAAAGTTTCAGGAGATACTGGAGGAGGAAGATATACAGCAAAAACTAAAATTGACGAGAAATCTAATACAATCTTAACACCAACAATATCTATACCGGGTTCAAGATCAACACTTTGATTTACATCTATTTTAAAAGCATTAAACTTTTTATTAACGGCTATCAGACAGCCCCCACCTCGTGATTTTCCCGTATTTAGAAAATCTCTATCGGCTCGAAAGACATTGTACACAGCCGCAACCACCTCACCATCAGATATTGACGAATCGAGCCATGTCTCAGTAAGCGCCATTAGATCATACCAACACGCAGAGGTGCTATTTAATAAATCTGCAGTCTTTGTTCTCAAGCCACGTACGTTCTGATAATAGATCAAAAAGCGCTTACTAAGTCCGGTACTCGGTGCAGTATAATAATTTTGGTTGCTCGCAGTAGGCGCCATCAATACGGGCGGGGTCAATGCAGGAGCATAGTTCAAAATCGTTAGATGGGCAGCTACAGAAGCAGCACCTTGACCTATGAAATTATCAATTAATTGCTATTGGCCGAGAATATTTGCCCGTAGTTTTGCACACGCATTCTTGAAAACCGAACATACCGATATATCCCAAGCAGCATGATCCGATTTGACAGTGTTGCCACGATTATGAGAATTATGATTAATACAATTAGAACATTTTAATGTGGAAGATTTGCATTCTTTTACTGAGTGATTTTCACTACATCTGGGACAAATTTGAGTTTTAATGCAATTTTTTGAAGAATGGTTAAATTCATTGCAGTTAAAGCAGCGATTTACTTCAACACCATCAAATACAGAGCACGCATCATATCCCACAAAAACAGTGCCCACCTTTATGATCCTATCATATGTCGCTCTATCTAATTGAACAACAGCCTGAAATACCTTGTCACTTTTTTTTGTCGTACATATTTTAAAAACATTACATATGGATTCAGAAAAAAATACATCTTTATTTATTTGTTTAATTAAATTAAGAAATTCGTCATTATTATAATTTTCCCTAAAACCTACTATACGAACCCTAGGACTAATTCCGTGAAGCTCCTTAATTTCATAGGAATCAGCTAACTTTTCTTGAGCCATCTCTCTAAACTTTTTGTTTTCTTCCTGACTTTTACAGCCTACGACAATGGAACCATTTTTAACCGCTTTTACTTTGGTTAACTGTAAATTCAATTCCGATGGGTTAATTCGATGGGTTATATCTTCCTTGGTCTTTTCAGTGGTCTGGGCTTGGTTCTTTGGCACTACCAAGACAGCAGGTTGAGTGTTATTTTTTGCTATACTTGAATAACTCACCGGTGCAGTAGTCGCCGACTTGACACTTAAGATCTTCTCAGAGATTACAGTAACTAAATCAGATTTTAGGGATTCAAAAGCAGCAGTAATAGAAGCCAGTGATGATTGTACATGCTCATTTACGAGAAGTTTTAAACGTGATTGGTCAATGGAAATACATTTTGAAACACATTCATCACACTTCCAGGATAAACCTCTTACTTCAGAAATCAAATTGGCAACATCGACGGACTTGTGAACGCAGTTGATATGCGAAGCGTTTTTACATTCACTACATGGCAGTTTTTTTCGTGATGGTATAGATTCCTCACAAAAAACACATATAGACATATTTGGTCTATTGTTTGCACTTAAATCACTCTTTTAACACATTTACTGTTCACTAATCAAGTAACAACATATGGCGTTGGATTGGCAGTCTTACAAAGCACTACTAGTGAAAATTTCTTATTTCTGCTATTAATCTTAACACACTAAAACTGTGAGCAATTACGGAGCGAAATGACAATGCTGCCGGTCGATACGATACGAAGAATGAAATTTGATAAAGCTTCGGGATTCTTAATTATATTCGCCTTTCCTATATTTTATTGTACAATAATATTATTTTAGTCGTTAAAAACACCTTGCTATTTGTCCTTCAGGGTTTCTGAACTGAAACAACCATTTCAGAGAAGCATGGTTAGTCCTAAGAATAAACCATTGACCATACGAGTTAAATGAACTGCGTTTTACTGAAATAAGCTATCACTTGATCACTATTATCATAATATTTTAACTGTATCCAAAATAAGAATTTTGTCCAGGAATCGGATATGTTAAAAACTCTTCGAATATTTTTCTAAGTATAATGACATAATCCACATAAACTAAGCATGTCAAGTCATTTCACCTTAATACATAAGCATCCATAAATCTTTCAAAGGTGATTGAAGCATTAGAAAGTCCAAACGGCATGACTGTAAGCTGCCAAAGTCCTGTTGAGAATGCAGTTCCTTTATTATCTTCTAGATGCATTTTTACCTGCCAGTATCCACTCTTCAGATTCAGTATTGAAAACTATTGTGAACGTGATTGTTTTGAAGCATTAAGGAAAACACCTTGTTTAGTAGGGTGGATCGGTTCTCTAGGTTTTTTATGCCTGTAGTAAAAAAAGTTGCCAAATGGTCCATAATGAATACCAATTTTTTACTTTTTTTAAATTTTATTATCTTAACATCTCCCCCCCGCCCGACCCCTAAAAAAAATTTGTTTAAAATTTTATAATATTAAAGACTGCTGCTTCAAACAACTAAAATAGCTTCAAACACACTCACAAAAATGTTTGTTCAATTTAAACAACGTTAAGCCTCCCAGCCAGGTAAATTTGTACGAAACGTACGGAACGTAATTGAACTCCCTTCAAAAATTTTGTGATGAGGCTAATACTAATATCAGTTGTTCCATAAAAAAAAATGGAACAAGGCAATCTATCAGATATATCAGTGCAAAGCGAACCAGACTTCGAACCAGAGCCGTCAACTTCTTCGGGCATAACCCTCGACTTTCCTGCATTAGCAAAAGCAATAGACCGAGCTAGATTATCAAGTAGAAAAGGAGCAATGATCGCCAGTGCAGTTCTGGAAGATGTTGGATTGATATCCAAAACTGATCAATCTTATGTAATAGACAAGTCCAAATTAGATCGACAAAGAAAAAGGCTTGATTTACAAAAAAATATAATAAAAGATGGTACTAGTCTTCAAGCTCTCTATTTTGATGGACGCAAAGATAGAACTCTTCACATTAAAAAACAGGGTGAATCGTCATCTAGGAAAATCATTGTCGAAGAACATATAGTGTTATTAAAGGAACCAGGTAGCGACTATATAGTAGCACGTAATACCTGAAAACGGTACTGATTCTAACATATTTAACCGAAAATGAAGTATTAGTTAGCGAGTTAGTTGCGGTTGGCTGCGATGCTACTGTCATTATAATTTATCATAATAATTATCATTATAACACTGGGCCTCACAGTGGTGTAATACATTTGTTGGAATTACATCTTAAACGACCTTTGCAATGGCTAATATGTCAACTACATGCAAACGAGTTGCCATTGCGACGTTTGGTTCAACATCTGGACGGAAATATCACAGGACCATTATCATTCTCGGGTTCTATTGGCAAACTTATTGAAACATGTGAGCGATTACCTATCGTGTGCTACGAAACAATCAAAGTTAATTTGCCTGAGGTGAATTTAAAAGAATTAAGTAGCGATCAAAAATATTTATACGATTTATACTGTAAATTTGAATAGCACGATAAGAAAATTTGAAATTCCCAAGTTCAATTTTGAAGCGGAATCATATATTGATTTAATAAATTGGCAAGAGCGCAAAGTAACAGAGCCACCAATGACGAAGCATCTGTCTGATGAAGAAATTGAAGAATTTATTAAAACTAGCAGCTATCCAGAGGGAGATTTATGGAAGTTACCCTGCCATACGCAGGCTGTTGAAAGATGTGTCAAATTAGTGACAGAGGCATCGTCGGCCGTATGTGGGTTTACTAACAGAGATAGTTGGATACGTACAACGACAGCATCTAGAAGCCAGATGCCAAAGTTTATTACCAAATCAGACTATGAAGTAAGAAATTAAAAATTGCTCATATAGTTGGGTGGATGGGTGGTCAGTAAATATATAGCAGTAAAAGATGTCTACAATTTAATAATATTTTGTTTGCGTAATTAGGGGACTATATTACATTATTTTATAGCACAGGCAAATTATTTTCTTTTTATATTTTTTTTTTGTTTTTTTTGGGCGGGTAGCAGGGGGTGCAAATGCTGATGATTTTTTTTTTTAATTGGCACGAAATTATTTTACAATAGCAAGTTTTTAAACCACAGTTCTGTCAAAATTAAAGAAAAAGTATAAAAAACGACCCACCCTATTGGCTATTGTTTAGCTATTGGAATCTTTCCAGATGCTTGTCTTATCGGAGTATTATTTTCAGTGTTCAATGCTACCACAAATTAGTACTTTCCAGGTCATTATCGTGCAACCAAAATACATCTTAATTTTCTTTAATAATATGTCGCCATTAATTACTCTGATCCATGGTCAAATTGGCAGAAGATGTTTCACAAATGTTTTGTAAACATACAGGAATAAGTCTGCTTGAATGATGAATTCCATCAGCATTTTTCACAACTGCGACTACTTAAGAGCATACGCCAATGTTCTCTCATATACCTAAACTTAATAAGAATAAATGCATCTTAATGATAGAAAAGGGTGTTATTGGGTTATTTTCCAATAAAGTAAAAAATCAGTTTAAGGTTTCAGAAAGGATGATAATAAAATGATGTTATTTAATTGAAAAAATTAGGTTGAAAAAATGAAAAAGGAACATATAAGAACTTATTACAATCTTTAGTTTAATTTTCAAATATAGAATGTAAGAAATCAGTACTAGTAGAATGTTCGATTTTTAGATCGGTATCATCATCTCAGTAAGAGGTGTCATGAAGGATTATAATAAAATGATATTTCGTACCTATTAAATAAACTGTGAGAAAAATACAATTTGCTGATAACTTCTTGATGATAGAGAGAGAAAGTGATATTATAGACGTAAGAGGTGACACAATAGAAATGAAAATGTATAAAATCCATATGAATCAGTCAGGTATTAAAGAGGACGGCAATAACATGAAAAAAACAAAATTTCCAAGAACAAAATAGATTTGTACTAGTAAATAGATAACAAAAACATTACGCTTCAATAAAATTATAGCTAGAAAATTAATTTTCAGGCTAATTAGTTTTTCCTGGGATACCCTGTTAGATAAGTGCTGAGAATTTTTAATGCATATTACCGACTTTCCACAACAAGTAAAAAATGTTTTGTACACTGTAAAACAACCATTTATCCGCTTGTTCTACAAATAGCGCCGTTATAGCCAGGGCAACTGAAATACATGAGAAACAATTAAATTTCATACGTTTATATGTGGGAAACATTTATTTTCTTGAAACGTTGGACATTTCGCAATTAGAGGATGGTATAGGGAATTGGTATTTTTGTCTTTTGAGGTGGATATATTGCGCCTTCGGGCCCTCATGTCCTAACGTGGGACAGATGCAGTTAAGTAAATGCTAATTTATAAGCGGTTATCCTATATAATCTTGAAACTGTTGTAAAATTATAAACACTCGAGATACCCAGCTGCGAATAAAAGGGCAGATTCGCAATATTTTTTTACGATTCCTGTTTAGGCTTTATGAAAATTGGGCCCAGTTATTATAGGATTTATGGCACGGTTAACCCCGGGCCCAATTTCGGTAATATTTCGGAATATTCGACCCATAAAAACATCAATTTGATTTATCGCACCATAACCGCACTTTCACCCCTTATTGCTTTCACGGCCGTAGGATTTCGGCACTGCTACTGGTTTGACCACGTTTTTGGCCCTTTGTGGTCGATATAGAATTACTACAGATGATTTATTGGGCTATAATTGATAATTCTAAAGAAATTTTAACCTAAATTATTATGTTGAAGGATGAAAAGTATTCTGGGTAATCCGTCATTGGCCTATGCCTAAAAGAAAGTTGTCTTTTTTGACAATATAAAGCTCTTGAAAAAATCAAATAAATAATAAAAATTTACTGTCAAGATCACATCTATACATCCATTATTAATCCTTATCACATCTCAGTACTTTTTCTACTGTTTTCTCAATTATTTTACCATAGAGGCCCCATAAAAGACCCAGCTTGACGCTAAGAAAACTTAAATGCCATTAATTCCAACCACTGTCCACTTCTCCAAGAGTCTTATCAGGATTAAACGTCAATATGGCAACGCGTGTTGTTTATACACATGACATTTGTATGGTTATCCCATAGCATTTAACTTGAATGCCCGATTATCTATATACGTATACTTTACTATCTTTTCTCTTTTGTCGCCTTTTGCAGATTATTTGCATCGACGAGGAAACAAACAGGTTGCTGCTTGGTATTTTCCTATTTATGGTAGTGTGTGATCCTACGTCACTGGTAATAACATTACGAGTCACCCCCTGTTTCCCGTTACAGCATCAATTTAATATAATAAGACAGGGTCAATATATCATAGAGTAAATAAGAAGCTCGATTAATTAAATGTGCAATAAAACATTTTAATAAGGGCAAAATATCAAATAAATTTTCATGGGAGCGAGCCGCACGAGCGTGAATTCAAAAGGCTTGAGTAAACAGGGTGGATTTTATATAGGGGGTTGTTGAATAAAGGTTCATTTAAAATTAGGATCTAATTTGATAGAGGAAACAACGTTTTTCATAAGGTCTGTTTACTAAAATACAGGATATTTTACTTAAGTTACGGAATTGGTAGTCAAGTGAATCAAAAATAATAGAACCGGACTAAAAAAGAAGTCATATTAATAAATAACCAAGAATTAGAGGACATTCCAGAAATAACTCTAGAAGAGATCAGAAACGAAGACAGTAATAGCATAGTAATAGAGACTATAAAACAGAGGAGCAAAGCTACTAAAATAAATCAAAAATGTATTTAATCCATGCTTGAAAAAGGGCATAATCGAAAGAAGTAAAACAAAGTCATAATGATACTTTTCCTTTGCCATTTCTATAAGCTCTTTATCAAAATCATTTCCAAATGTCTACAAGGTAAAGTAGGTTTTTGTGAACCAAGAGAGTAGGCCGGCTTTAAAAAAGCTTAATTATGGGACCATAAACCATGGTCTGCACATGATGATCGACCTTCTTTTTGTGGGTGAGTTGTAGCAGAGTCTTCCTTATAGAAATGCATTTGAAGTTTGAAGCACCTTACAAAGTTCAGTGTTTCCTGAAGTCAAGCAGTACAAGCAATTAATTAAAACAACATCATCTTCAGTTAGAGACCTTATAAAAAAAAAGATATCGTAATATTAATATTAAATGGTATTTGCTTTTCATTTGATATTTTAGAGAATTTCATACAGTTACAAAATACTACTAATACAGTTGTCATGATAAGCCCTTAAAAGTATTTAAAGCATAATGTCCTGTATATTACTAACAGGGCTCTACATAGAGCATTTCATGCTAATCAATGCAAGTAACTTTGGATTAGATTTGGCATCATTGTTGTACACCTATATATTCAAATATTTTAAAATTAATGTTTCATCAACAAAACAATCCAACTGAACTTATAGGTAATACTGACTATTGCAAAGTGTCTTTTTTATATATATATCCACAGAAGTTGAAGCTCATTCATCTATTAATAACATTAGAAATAATCATTCAAAGAGTTTCAGCAGGTTTGTTTTTATGTATATTAACAAACCTGCTGTTTTTTCCGGACGCTGAAGGGCGCCACGAGTACAACAGCCAAGCCTGCTGCATTGCTCGAAGGAAGATTTCCTGGAAAAGGCGTAGGTGGCGCTCGTGAAGGTAGGCCGCATTTAGAAGGAGAAGAGGAAGTTTTGGAGGAGAGAGATGCGGATCCCAGTACCTCGGTACGTACCATAGAACGACGTACAGGTATATCCAAAAGCAGAGTTCAAAAAATTTTAAAACGAACTTATGGGTTCCATCCGTATCATGTGCAGCGCGTTCAGACTCTCGAACCAAAAGACTATGAAGCAAGAGTAGATTTTTGTGGTACGATGTTGAGAAGGATGCAAGATGGAAATTGGTTTAAAAATATCTTGTGGGGCGACGAATCAACCTGCCGCAAAGATGGATTTTTGAATCTCCATAATTTACATAGATGGCAATTGGAAAATCCACATATTAATAGAGAAGATAAATCGCAATACCAATTTAAAATCAATTTGTGGACAGGGATTATTAATTGTGAAATTATAGGACCGTTTAAGTTGCCGCAAAATCTCAATGCTGAATATTATCTCCATTTTTTGCAAAATATTCTCCCCATCTTTTTGGAAAATAATCCTTTAGGCATTCGCAGAAATATGTGGCTGCAACGCGACGGATGTCGTGCGCACTACGATGTGCAAGTTAGATTTTTTTTAAATGAATCCTACCCTAGCCGATGGATCGGACGTCTAGGACCTATACTGTAGCCCCCACGGTCACCTGACCTAAATCCTCTTGATTTTTTTTTACTGGGGATGCCTCAAAGAAATTGTATACAGGAGACCCATACAAAACATTGAAAATCTGCGCGAGCGTATCCAAACTGCTGCTCAAGAGATAAATAGAGCTGGCCACGCTCAACGGATTAAGCGATCCTTTATAAGAAGGTGTAGGGCGTGTATAGCAGCAGGTGCTCGCCATTTTGAACACCTTTTGTAAAATTGCAAAACACAAATAATACGTGAAGGTAGGCCGCATTTAGAAGGAGAAGAGGAAGTTTTGGAGGAGAGAGATGCGGATCCCAGTACCTCGGTACGTACCATAGAACGACGTACAGGTATATCCAAAAGCAGAGTTCAAAAAATTTTAAAACGAACTTATGGGTTCCATCCGTATCATGTGCAGCGCGTTCAGACTCTCGAACCAAAAGACTATGAAGCAAGAGTAGATTTTTGTGGTACGATGTTGAGAAGGATGCAAGATGGAAATTGGTTTAAAAATATCTTGTGGGGCGACGAATCAACCTGCCGCAAAGATGGATTTTTGAATCTCCATAATTTACATAGATGGCAATTGGAAAATCCACATATTAATAGAGAAGATAAATCGCAATACCAATTTAAAATCAATTTGTGGACAGGGATTATTAATTGTGAAATTATAGGACCGTTTAAGTTGCCGCAAAATCTCAATGCTGAATATTATCTCCATTTTTTGCAAAATATTCTCCCCATCTTTTTGGAAAATAATCCTTTAGGCATTCGCAGAAATATGTGGCTGCAACGCGACGGATGTCGTGCGCACTACGATGTGCAAGTTAGATTTTTTTTAAATGAATCCTACCCTAGCCGATGGATCGGACGTCTAGGACCTATACTGTAGCCCCCACGGTCACCTGACCTAAATCCTCTTGATTTTTTTTTACTGGGGATGCCTCAAAGAAATTGTATACAGGAGACCCATACAAAACATTGAAAATCTGCGCGAGCGTATCCAAACTGCTGCTCAAGAGATAAATAGAGCTGGCCACGCTCAACGGATTAAGCGATCCTTTATAAGAAGGTGTAGGGCGTGTATAGCAGCAGGTGCTCGCCATTTTGAACACCTTTTGTAAAATTGCAAAACACAAATAAACCGAATTAATTTACATCGAAAAAAAACGATTTTTTTTTCACAAAATAGTTCTTTCGGCATTAAAACTACCATTTTTTTTTTGAGGTTAACAAAAAATTCTAAAAGTTTTGTCTTTAATACGGCGTGGGATAAATAAGTTTTTACGCTAATGGGCACCAAGATTCTATTATTATTTTATTGCGTCATAGGACTTCAAACTTTTTGAAAAGAAAAACAAAATCCGATATTGCAATTTCAAAAATTTTTCCTGTGTAAAAATATTTGCATAACTGAAAAATTTTAATACGCATCATAAAGCGCATCTATCGGCAAATAATATCCAACCGAAGAAATTGTGATTTTTTTTTCATTTAGTGACACACCATGAAAAAAATGATTACAGGTAGGTATTTCTTAAATTTTCGCAAAAATCAAAATATCTCGAAAACCGTAATACTTTCGTTAGAGCTATGTTGGATTATTCTGATTAGAAATAGTCCAATCTATTAGGAGTTTTCATTTGGACCACTATTTACAGAACACCCTGTATAATTATGTTCCTATATCAATTTTTTATCGTCAACACTCCATTTTGTCTTTTGTGTTTACAAGTCATCCACTGAAGATATATTAGCTGGTGACTTTAATATTAACTTTCCTTGTCAAATCGTACTTTTAACTTTTTTAAGTATATTGGAGCCTTACGACTTAAAAATGCATGTTCTTTCTTCCGTACGTATAACATCCTCATCTATAACTACTATTGATTATTTGTGTCATATACAGTACTCTCTTCTGGTATTTCTGACCATGAAGCAATTATTGCTAAGATTCCATGCAACATTGGATTGTCCTTCTCTCATTATATAAGAAGAATTTTTAGCAGAGCGAATTTCAATGCTTTTTTTTTCTGCTACAGCCTCAGTAAATTGACATAGAATTGAAATGGTTCCTGACCCATTTACCTTATTTTTTTATGTGCTATGTGACAAGATAAGTCAATGTTTTCTTTAAAAAAATTAACTAAATATAATCGAATACGCTATTTTTTATTATCAGAAATACCGTAGTCTATACAGAAAGGCAATTAAAGTAGCAAAGGCTAAATATTATAATGACGGTTTAAATGTGTCATTAAATAGACAAGAAAAATAAAAAATAAATAATAAAATTCTGGATACTTGGATTCTAAGTAGCTGGAGAAGCCTTTAAAATAAATGAATAAATCCCAGAAGGTTTATCTGAGAAACACGGTTCCTCAAAGGCCTTAAAATGTTTCTGGAATATTTTATTTAGATATTCTAGGCGTTTCTTATCCAGAATACTCTAGTAATGTACTGGACAATTATAAGTTTAAAAAGTGGTGCAAATCTTAGGGAATTAAATTATTTTAGGCACAGTTAATGTAATAAATTGTATTGTGTATTAATTTCTCTAGAAATTTAAAGTACTTTATGAATTTTCCTAGAAACTGTTGCATTAATCCAGAAAAAAGTAAAATGGCTTCAAACTCCAGGAAAAACCTTAAAAATATCTTGGAACACCTGATCTAAAGTGTGTAGTGTGAAATTAAAAAAAGTTCGGAAAAATCTAGAAGAAAACTTGAAATGCCTGAAGAAAACTTAAAATTAGTTTGAATGTCTGGAGAAAACTACAAATGATTTCAAAAACCTGGAACTCTATTAAGAATTAGTCTAAAAGATATTTCATTTATGTACTATTCTTAGGTATGTCAACTAATTATAAGATATTTATTATATTTTTCAGACTTATGGGCTATTTTTTATTTGATTTCAGGTACTTGAAGAAACCTGTAGTTTCTTTCTGGTGCCTTTTCTAATTTGATTCTACAAGCACTTGGTTAATTTAAGTTTATTTCACTTCAATTTATTTTAGATATTTTTCAGGTATTTCAGGGAATCTTTTTTATATCTGACTGATTCTTGGGGTATTAGTTTTATTGATTTCAGAGACTTCAAGTAATTTTTACTTCCTTCCAAGTATTTCAAGTCATCTTTCATATTTTTCAAACTTCTAAAATATTTTTTTTTATTTCAGGTACTTGAAGTTAGCTAAAAAATATAAAGATGATGCCAAAAAAAAAATTGCAGATCAATCTTTATCAATTTGAAAGGAAACTCAGTTTTTCTATCTATCGACAAATGTACCAAGATGGTTTTTTCATTCAAATATTATCGTGAAATATAATCATTGTTAAATTTTATTTTCACTAAATGTAAAATACTTTCCAATATATTTGAAAACGTCATATGATTCGAATTGAAATATGATTGCAAAAAAGAATTGCCAACTCAACTGCCTGAAATATTAAAATAATAAAACAGTGTATTCATAATTAAATAAACTTAAAGTTCAAAGTTTATCATTGTTTTTAGTTTCTACGCTATTAAGTCCTTGGTTTTGCCACTCTGTTCCAAGGAAAGTATTGTAAAGTATTTTTTTAAATTTCTACAGGTTGTCCCCAAACGGTCTTAACAAAATCTCACCACATACTCCTAAGAGCAATATAGGCCGATTTAAAGCAACTTACCTCCGAAATTGCTCCAATTCCGTCATATAAGATCGTAAAGTTAAAAAATGAAAATCGATTTTTTTTTTAAATTTATGAACATTTTTTTAAGTATTATATTAAAAATTAGTTTTTTGGGTTGCGAACCTTGAGAGGGCGCTTCATACTGCACTTCTAGTAGATTAAAATGACCGTAATTTTTTCTTAGTGGAGTTCCTTATTTTCTTAATTAAGAAATAATTTCCTCATCAATTTTAAACAAAAAAGGTCATTTTGTTAAAACCCGCTAAGGTTAGCCGTTTTCGCGATAATTTAGCTTTTAGATGTTCGATGTCACAACAATATATTCAAATATTTTAAATTAAAAAAACAAATTGTTGTTTTACTTATGCACGAAATTAAGTGATTAAACAATACGGATTTTATAAAAAATGTGCGAAATATTCCCCATTTTCATGAATACAAAGATTTTCACTACTAAGAAAATTAAAATTAATTTCGCATAATTTTTGCATTACCTCGAAGATTATTTGTTATTTATTTATGTTATTTATTTCCTGTGCACGTTCTTTTTTTGATGGAACCATGTTTTTTTGTAATAATTTTTAGGAGAAGTCGCATTTTATAAATATAAAAAAAAATATTTAGTAGTTTGGATAGTTTCATAAATTACACTGTTGTTAAACTTTGACAATATTCAAATTTTTACTGCTTTCTTTATTTGTCATGGTAGCTGTACAATATATCAATGAATAATACACCAAGATGTGAATATAAGGACACCCTGTAGAACAAAAGTATATGATAATATTTACATTATTGAATATACTTGAATTATATTACTCTTGAATAGTTATTTATATAAAATGTTATTTAATTATATTTGCTTTATAATTACTATTACGTTCATTAATTTATGTTTGCTGTATTAAAAGCTTCAATTTGAAAACAAATATTGTCCGTGTTCGGATAAAATAAAATTGTAGTTACTCTTGTTACAATGTTTAATTTAAGGTTTTCATTTATAAATTAATAAATCAATAAAATACATTTTTTAATTAGAATCCATATAGGTCTGCAATAACCATACAATATTTTAAATAAAGTATATTTTTTAGAGTAAAATATCAACTTCCAAAATGCTTAAAAGCTAAAACTTTAAGTAATTAAGTATTTTTGAACTAAAGAAATTTAAAAAAAAAATGCGAAGAAGCTTTAATTCCATTTAATTTTCTAGTTCAAGAAAGCGCTCGTCTGTCATTTTATAGAATTTTCATTTATAAGTCAGAATACAGTTGACATCTGTCACTATTTCAAGATAACGTCTGTATTTATACTTCAGTATGTCAAACCATTGATAGATCATTGCAAAGCTACCCAACATTTTAATTAAATTATTGGTATTTACTTGCTTAGCTCCATGACCTTTTTTCTTTATTTTTTGTTTCATAGATGGTATCCATGAGCCATTATGTAAGAATGTCAAAAGATACATGTCATTTGTCAGTATGTCCAACTTTTGACGTTACGTTGACACAAACTTAACACGTTTCATGTCTGTATTATGGTCTGAATCTTCTGGAAACTGTGTTTTTGTTATACGTAGCTCGTTAAATTACATACGAAAACCATCTTCATAAAATTATTTGTCATATTTTAAACCCTTTATTTCAATTTCTAGACGCGTTTCAATAACTGTGTTATAGCATCTTTAAAAAAATATTTTATAATATTTTTACTCCAGGAAAGTTTTAGACTTTAACTATTTTGAGACAACTTATAGATGGCCTCGGGCATGTTTTGCTATAAGTCTTAACAACTCCTTGTATATCACAAATATTTGACAGAAAAATAATGTAAAGATCCCATCAAATTTATCTATGGAAGTTTTCTTCGTTGATATATATGTACGGGAAAAACTGGGCGAAAAGCACATTTTTCGTTTCCGCCCAGAGAAAATCGTCTAGTCTGGGCCATTTCCGGTGCGCGGCCATCATTCCTCGCATACACTTCCGCTTTATTTACCACAAGAACCAGGAGTGGAGGCTAAAGGAGACGTTGTTTCAGACAGGACCATTTTGCGGGAAAAATTTCCCGATTTATCATTTGCCATAACACCGCCAGAAAGTACCCCTTAAAATTGTTTTATGCGCTCGTTATGCTCTTGTTCTCTATTTTGTGCAGTCGTTTTACTAATTTGGAATAAACGAATTATTTGTTGCGCTTCGTATGATTTATAGGAAATTACTATAATATACCGTTTGTTCTTTTGAAAATCCTCTACCCTTTTATATCAAATTTTGCGGTAAAACGCGGGGTTTTATTACTACAGGGGGAAGTTTTTTGGCACCCAATTTCGATAGTATATTACAAAACGAGTGCAGAAAGTGATAAATTTTTCACACCGCTACTCGCCGAAGTAATCGAGAAACACACGAGTGTGAGAAAATCATTTTCTGATAACCATTTTCTATACCCACTTTCCTGGTGTGAGTTTCCATATGATCTTAATAAATATACACGATATGGAGGGTAGAACAAAATCTGATATCAGTAGGGTAGAATATATTAGGGCTACAATATTACCCTTATTATAATTGAAATTACTTTATCATATTACAATATATGTGACATAGGACGAAGCTGTGGGATCAAAAGTGAGAATGGTTTGATTGATAGCTAACCTTGTAAGAGGATATGACACTTATAAAGAAATATTTGAGTATACTAAATGCAAAACTCAGTATTTGACAAAAAACGCGAAAGTGATTTTATTTTACATTTTGACAGACTACACTGATATCTAAAAGATATACTACAATATTAGCTGCAAAAGTGCCTATTTACGTATAAAAAAGACGTTTACTTATAGAGGATAAATGCAAAACTGTGTATTTGCAATCGCCGTTCAGATGCAAAACTGGGTATTTTCAATCAACCAATAAGAGCGCTAGAAACATGTAACGGCCGGCCGCATACCACGTGTTATAATTTCATTATTTTTATTTTTAGTTTGTTACTGTACTTGATAGTATAAACATCGTCTCGCAGTTTTAAGCCGTTAAAATTTTAATTTGTTAATATTAGTTTCGAAAAAAGTGTCTACTACTGTAGGAATGGATACAGTACAACCATGTGAAAAAGGAAAAGGGAGAAAACGCGAAATAAATAAGGCGAACTGGAAAAGAAGGAAGATGCAAATTGAAAGGTAAATGCAATGTTTGTAATAATATTATTTAAACCTGCATAACAATAAGTATCCAGGAAAATTTTACAAATTATTATAGTGTGTTTTTTTTTAATTTCAGACATAAGCCACATGATTTGCCTCAATACCCGAAATGTGCTCACAATAAAAACCAGTGTTTTTGTGTCGGAAACTAAGCATGAGACATAAGAGAGACATTCAAAGCTTCCACATGGCGTTATATTCAAATGTTGACAAGGTAAAACAAGACATTTTTGTGCTACAATTTTGTGAGGGTTCAAAACCCAGAAAATCATTAAGAAATCATCATGAAATATTTTGTTCCAACAATAACTAAGGAAAAATTTAGAGTTTGAAAAAAATCTTTTCTCGGAATAACCCGTTTTAGTGGAGACAGGTTGGAAAGAAATGTATAAAAATTATTTGCTTTCTAATGAGTTGCCAAAAGAGCGACGTGGTGGTGATAGAGTTAAAAACAAAAATGACCATCTTAAGGATTTAATTAAGTAATTCATTAAAAATTTGAAATGCAAAATAAGTCATTATCAAAGAAACCGAACTACTTGTGTGTTTTTGCCCTGTGAATTAAATTTTCGAAAATTATACAAAATGTTATAATTGTTGTAATGTTACAATATGTTGCTAATTTGACCATAAAATTGTGTTTTTTTAGAAGATATGTGAATAAAAATTATAATCTAAGCTTTGGTACCCCCATGACTGATTTGTGTTCCACTTGTATTCAGTTTGAAGAGAAGTTGAAAGTGAACACTAATGACAAAGCTCAGATAATTTGCGAACAACGTGTCCATAAGTTGCACCATGTGTCCATGTGTCCATAAGATGTACAGCTTTTTTCTTTTGATTGCCAAAAAAATTTGGATTTGCCTAAATTGCCAGATCAAAGTGCATACTTTTCCCAACAAATAAACTTTATAATTTTACTGGGGTTTGTGGCAGCTCTTCAACAAAACTTTCTCAAAATAGAGTGTTATCCTTTGTCTGGCTAGAAACTGAATATTGTAAAAATTCCAATGCTATGCCTCAGCTATACATACTACGCTGAACAATTTTGATTTTAGAGAAACTACAAACAAAATTGTACTTTTTGCCGATGGATGTGGGGGGCAAAATAAAAATAGCACCGTCATGGGGATGCTAGCATACTGGCTCTGTTATGAGGCACCAAAAACCATTGAAACTATCAAGTTTACATTTTCAATAGTTGGCCATTCATTCATTCCTCCAGATAGGGTTTTTGGGTTGATCGAACGCGAAATTAAAAAAAAAGTGTGATAATCAATCGCCACGAATATGAGCAGATTATTCCAAATCATTCAAGGGTTTCAAAATGATTCTTGATTGGAAACATGCAGTGTACCAAGTAATAAAAAAGCCTGCCCAATGGCACTTTAAATTTAATGAAAGTAAACGCTTCGTATTTACACGAGAAGGTAATAGCACTCTATTAAGAGGAGAAGTGCTCTATAAATCTGATTTGGGTGTGTTTAAGTCAGTTGTAAAGAGAGGAAAAACCCTTTCTTGTTTAAAGCCTGAACAAATTCCTACTGGAGTGCATTTCTTAAAAGGAGATAAGTCCTCTATTTTTAATTTACTAAAGAATCATTTTGGATTGGACTGGGCTAGCAATCCAGAATTCGAATTTTACAAGGATCTTCAGAACGCAGTTCATAATTACCAACAGAGAGAAGCTGAAGAAGACCAACAAAATGAAGAAAATGAAAATGATAATAATGTGGTCATTGAAGAATATGAAGGATTTAGGATCTAACCTGTTTAAGGACTTTTGGTACTTTTTTGCATTTTTCTAAAAAATAGGAATTCAGAGAAATAAATTTTGTTCTTAAAAATTACTTAGAATTTGTGTTGTTTTCTTTAATAAACTTTTTTACAAAACATAGTTTTTGGTATTATTATTCTTTTCTTTCAATGCAAAACTTGGTATTTGCAAACATTATTTTCTTTTTTCTTATTTATAAATAAGTAATGATTTAAAAAGTAAACACAAATCGAAAGAATTTAGATTTGTGCGCTTCCTGAAAAATTGCTTCTATTGCAAATGTCGAGTTTTGCATTTAGTGTACTCATATATATATATATATATATATATATATAAAAGGAACAGATAGATTACGAGGTTTGAAATCCAGTTTACCTTCTTTACTCTTTCTACAATCAAATTTTTCTCGAAATTATAATTTTCTGGTTTTCACTATGTGAAAGAGCCCGTCAAACTCTATACAAATTTTCCAAAAAATGGAAAATTATTTTTTTTTACATCTAAGCCTCCTTTTCATAAGCCAGGTTGCATTATTATATTTTTTATTTATGTATATTAAGACTGAAGTTATACATGTAAAATTTATTCATAATTTTATAGAGATTAATAAATGTGAAAAAAAATTTAATACATTTATATTTTCATACATAATTCCACTACATTTTCGATTTTATCTTCTATGTAGAATTTCTATATATTATGTGAATTAAGAGGCTTATAAAGAATCGAATTATGGAAAGTGCCTGGAAAGAAAAAAAAAATTCCGCTCTAAAACCCTGGAAAACGTGAATAAATTTTCCAATTTCTAATGTCAATACTTGGAAGTCAAATGTTTGGAAAAAATAGATATTTACTCCAAAAGCTTAATATTGTTTTCAAAATTCATAGTAAATATCAGAAAAATTAAAAGAGATATGGTCGCACTAGCATTTTGGAATTTCACAAGAGCCTTTGATTCTGTTGATCACGAAATAATAAATTTTACATTTTTCGTGCTATTGAGTTGCATATTAAAGCTGGAGTACGTATAATAAAGAATTAGGAAGTGTTTATTTAAAGCTTACAAAAAAAGAATAGACAGGAAAAAAAAATACAAGACATATCGCGGATCCAGTTTACCATCTACAATGTATGTACCTTTATCACGAAATTATGGCTTTCTGGTTTTCACCATGTGAAAGAGCCCTTAAACCCTATTTATTTTATGATATTATTTATATTACATAGTATGATTTTTTCACACCTAAGCCCCTTTTTTATACTTTTTCCGTATGTGAGACTTTTTGTATTTTTGTATATGTATACCATAGTCATTGTTTTATTTACTTGTTTAGTACATTTTGTACGAGCACTTACAAGCATACGCTTTTTTCAATTTATTTACATTTTTATTCTTGATATTGTTTATTAATTGTAATTTTTAAGTTTTAAATATGCATTGTATTATCTATATTATGTATTACCTTTATGGCTGAAGCTAAATAAATATATTATTATTCTTATTATTATAAATCAGGTCACATATTTATTTATATATAATAAGATTGAAGTTTAACATGTGAAATGTATGCACAATTTAATAGAAGGGTTAAATAATAAATGTGAAAAAAATTAATTATTTAATATTTTCATACATAATTCCACAAGTAATCAAATGAAAAAAGGAGAAAAATCAATATATCCAAATACTTTCAATTTTCTCTTCTAACTAGATTACAGTGATTAGTTTGTTCCCAACTTTTAAAGAATCGAATATTAGAATTTTAAAAACTTAAAAGATTTTATCACCTCATGAAGTTTTTATGATAAAAGAAAAGTTGTCAAAAAAAATTATGAAACCAAAATGACATTTTATTAAAAGAAACTGTGTGCGAAAAACATGGTTTTCATTCAATGGTTTTTTTTTTGTTAGTATTTTAAGTGTATTATAGAAAATCAAAAATTAAATAAATACTTTTTTTTTTAATTTAATTAAATTTAATACATGAATATGTCATTGAATTTTGTTCAGATATTCACATAGATAAAATAAATGAAGACACTTCTTATCGAATATTTATTGCAACAGAGAATTAAAAAGTTTTAAGTCTTCTGGTTAATCTTCGCTTTCATCCGGCCATGTCAAATTAAATTGACTCTAATAACTTTTAACGATCAATAAGAATCGTGGTATATCTTCGGAATACTTAAATCATTGCACCATTTTTGAAAGTCTTTATATTTTATAATTGCAAATTTAAATATATCAATTTTTAAAAACGTAAAAAGGAAGATGATCCTTGTAGATCTGAAAGGGCGTAAGCTGTAAGAAAGCTGAAAGAATTATTAAGAGGAGTTATTCCAATTAAGAACAGTCATTCCAAAGATGTATTCCAGATTCCCCTAGCAAACAGAAATCCGGTCCTTATACCAAATTAACAAGTTATGATGGTGGCATGAATAAGCCCATTAACTTTCAGTGCAAGAAGGATTGTTGATTTTCTTTAATTTGTCTTATTTGGGTTTTTAAAGGAATAATTAGCTTTGCATACTTTGTTTGTGCATGATGGAGATATTCAGTATAAAATCCAAGTACTTTTTCTTGCTAGATGACCTACAGTAATGATATTGAACGGCTAGTAATGAGAGAATATGTTCACGAATAAATTCTTAGTAACTTTTTTTAGTTTCTTATGTAAGGAAAGTTTTTTTTTAATTTTTTTAAAGCTCCTCGCATTAATGCATCGGTCACGTTAAGAGTGTAATTTAAAAAAAACTCAGCAACTTTCTTTACCATTGATTACAAAAGTATAATTCATCTTGTAGAATTTCTAATATCGTTTCTGTTTTGTTTGTTCAATATATGTTTTTAAGAAAGTATGCTCATCACCAAGTTTTATTTCTTCATAAATTTTTCATCGGTTTTCCTCACTATTACGCGCATCATATTTTTATTTTGGTTTATCCAAACCTGGAGATGCTAGTATGGAAGGTGCTAGTTAGTCTTTCTTACAAGAACAACTACTGGAAGTTGAATTTTTCGAATTTTTCGAGATCATAACTATCTGATGAAGATTTGGAAGAATAATTTTCATTTAAAATAATTTTATTATCGATCGTAGGTTTGCCATTAGACAAGCCGAAAATCTCTAGCACCTAAAACAATGTATTTTGTTTCTCGTAGCTCCATCAGAAATTAAAAAAAACATTGCATACATTTTGATCCTTTGTATTATCTACGTCTTTTATATCATTATTATCTATGATCTAATAAAAATAATTATTGAACAGTTTCGTATTATTTTAAAGTGTCTGTAAACGTACCTTAAGTTGCACTGAATTTAAACTATTAAAAAAGGCATTAGAAGTGGACTCGCTTTTTTCACCCAAATAGAGTGTTCATTCGCTTTCGCGCCTATGGTAAACCGTGTACGAAAGAACTATATGAATTTAATACTGCAATTGCACTCCAAATGCTTCGAGGAAACAAAAAAAAATATTCTCACTCTATTGTAACTATAAAAATACTGTTTAAAGGCCTACAATAAAAATGAAAGAAATTTAGCCGAAGAGGCATTTTGGAATTTTACAAAAGCCTTTGATTGTATCGATCATGCAATTATAAATTCTACCATTTTGTTTATTTATACGATAGTGTTAACCTGGGATTTAAATCACAAGTAGAACGTTTAAATTAATATTTAAAAAATGTAATTAAAAATTGTGAGCTAAACGCTAATAGTAATTTGGAATAATTTATAAATAAAAAATAGTAAAAAAAAAATCACAAGATACGTTTCAAATAAATTATTATTAAAAATTACCCAATGCTAATGAAACAATAGAAAAAATAATCCAATTGGGGTTGCCAAACATTGATAGCAGCAACAGCAATTTCTAATATAAAATTCCCAGACATCCAAATTTCAAGTAACGTTACGCTATTGTTTGTTAATTGGACATGATTAATGTGAGCGAGGCAAAAGCATTTTTCATTTTTCGGACTCGATTATGATCATAATACAATTTTTTTTTCGTGATTTCTTTTTGGCAGGAATAAATTGTTACAGGTTCTGAGGATATAACTCGTCGACCCTAATTAGAATTAAATCAGTCGCTTTGTTTTAGTTATATCCCTAATACGTTTGGCTATTAGCGATTTAGAAATTTGATTTTATATTAGGAGTTTTTGGACACGACGGGGAAATAATTGCTGTTTTTGACCCATTTTATTTATTTCGTCTTTGTTTTTATATGTAAACGTTTCTTAATAAATCAGTGACTAGAGAGGTCAATTCAAGATTAATGTCAGGAGAAAGTTGTTTTTAATTTTTGCCATTTTAGTTTTATTTATCTTGCTTTAGATTTAATCAAATCAGTACTAAAAGCCTTTGAGAGATCAAGAAATATGCAAAAAAAGGTTTTGAGTTATCGATGAATTCCTGTAAATAAGACGTGAATTTGTCCTTGTCGAAGCCATATTATTTTCAGAAAAGAAAATATGTGTGGTTTAATTGAACCTTAGTTAGTCTTAAGAATTGTTGATAACAATGAGCCAAATTTCTCTGTTAATGTAATTTAACCTATTTTTTCCTATTTAATCTGTTTTTCCTCAAATCCCAACCACTGACCCATATCATCTTCCAAATAACAAAAAAAGAAAATCCCAAATTAAAACACTCAGTTCTCATCTCAAAGAAGAAAAAAACAAGAGAATCCATCATCGAACACTTTCATTTTCCAACTTTTTACCTCTTTTATTAGAAAACAGCGGTTGTTGTGTATACAATCCTTTGTGCGGGTATAAGGTTTTAAACGCTCGTACGTGTTCGAGATTCTATCCAACAGGGTGGTTTTGTTTGTACTCGATCCCGCGCTATCGATATCATCCCCATAGGGAGCGAGTAAGAAAAGAAACCGGTTTGGATTTGTACGGGTCGGCAAACAGATATTTTGCCAGCAGTAATTTTTAGAAGATTAAATCTTGTGAATAACATAAAGGAATAAATACATTTTTAACCCTTTAATGGCTCAGAAACTGAATCTGATGTTTCATGATTGGAAATGAAAAAAGCATATTTTTATTAGTATAATAAAGTATATTTTCTTCGAAAACTAGGATAATGTCGGTCTAAGAAGTCAACTACTATCAAAGATTTTAATCATGATCATTCGTCCAAGTAAGCATTTTCATGTCTAAACAATCAATTCATATTAAAATATATTACTTGTTGCTTGAGATCTTATGATACGTAACTAGATGAAACATGTCATCTTTATTCTATAGAATTTTTAAAGCAAAATGTATATTTTTCAATAGGTAATATGGACATCTTTCTTTAACTCATTTCTTGTTTTGGATATATGTTCTTCAGTATCTCCAGTCCTATTGCTAATCCATTAATGATTTCCTTCTTATTTTTATTATTTCAGATTATTTCAGAAGTCAAGGCAATGTACTTAAGGTGGTAATAAGGGAAACTTGAGAAATGGCATTCTTCATAGAGTCATGAATATAATCGACAGAAATTTTCCATTCACAAAGTGGATCCTAAGAAATTTTATTTTGCGTTAAAAATCTTATTACTTTACGGTTTATTCATCATACAGTTGTATGATTTCCCTACAGTTAGTACAGGCAGTATACATTGAAAATGATTCTTACGATGAGTAAATGAGCTGCATGATAAAAAATAAAACGTAATAGAAGAAGTAAAAGAAGTAGAGAAATAGAAGAGGAAGAGGACGAAATATTCAATCTAGAGTTACACCAGATAATTAAATGCAGAGATATGATGTCATGTAACACACTGCTGGAGACAAATCTATTTAAGACAAAATATCTTTGAGAAATCTAATCTCAAACCCACGAAAACTATAAAATTCGACGCTCCGTGATCGACACAATCAAATGCCTTTTTGAAATCGATAAATACTTCCGCGGTCATTTCTGAATTATTCAGGCTTAAATAGGGTTGCTTTAGGAATCAGGAAAGTGTGTCATTAGTAATTCTCTTATCTTGAAAAACAAATTAATTAGGTGAAAACCCTTATGAGGTACCAAGAATGTTATTATTTGATTTTTGACAAACCTCTTGCTTTATGAAATTATAGCTAGGAGAAAAATTGATCGAGAATATAAAAGCATTTCTTAGAATAGCAAACTTAGACTTAAAACAGCTTAGAATTATTAAAATCTCTATAAAAGGAAAATCAGGTAAAACTTCAAGAGTAGATATTCTTTAGTTCTACTCTTAATACATCATTCATTTCTTGATAAACCTCTTAACTAATTATCAAATTGTACAAAAAGTGATTGTTCAAATTATGGTTAAAGATTTAAAGGACCTTCCTTATCTTTAATTTTGAAGAAAGGAATGTCTTTTACTACCTGAAGCTTATTAGAAAACTTAAATAAATAATAATAAGCTATAAGCTTTTAAAAAATGTAACATTCATCTATTGACAAGCCTTTCGAATATTTATAAAACTATATCTGAAAGAGAAATTGGCAGGATCCTTGCTCATATCAGCTCTTAAAGAAAAGTATTTAACTTTTGCTATAACTTATACTATTCATGAAAAAAAAAATTTAAAAAGGGTGTCATAATTTTTTATAGAAACATCCGAATTGCTTGATTATATATTTTCAGTAAATAATTTATTATCTCCCCGGTAAGTCAAGATTTTATAGAGAAGAAGATGTTGATGAAATATTGTCCCGAATATTAGATTCAATAGAAGTGTTAGGCGCAATTCACACAAAACGGTGGCGTGGGACTGGCATGGAGCTGGAATGGAGCGGACGCGACGTGGCGCGCACAATTCACATAGAAAGGGATTCAATGTGATTATTGTCATTTATTTGTTACGTCCATAACTGTGTACTAAAGTTACAATGCTTTCAGATGACGAAGATGATCAAGAAATGTTGAAACTTGTAAATTTAGCTAACATTCAAAGGCAAAGGAGTTACTGAATACATCCCTTGTGGTTAGATAAAGAAAAAACTGGTGGTTCGTTTAATGTTATGTGGGAGCTCCCTAAATGTTTTCAAAGTTTCTATCGAATGTCTGTTCAATGTTTTTATAAAATACTAGTAATTGAGAAGAAACCTACAAATTGAAGAGAACTTGTCAGCTCAAAAGAAAGCTTGTTAATAACGCTGAGGTAAGTTGAAGAAAATATATTTAAGTGAATCTATTTCTGTTTAATCTAAAACAAACAAAATTACGATAATGTTACTCTAATATTAATTATTGTATTGCATAAATTTACTCAAATGAAATTCATCCGTGTTCCTGTGCGGT
Organism: Anthonomus grandis grandis; assembly: GCF_022605725.1. Classification (NCBI taxonomy): domain Eukaryota; kingdom Metazoa; phylum Arthropoda; class Insecta; order Coleoptera; family Curculionidae; genus Anthonomus; species Anthonomus grandis. The sequence goes on along the minus strand of NC_065554.1, from coordinate 22,081,441 downwards.
ACTGAATCTAGATTTCTATTTACCGATCTTCAATCCAAGATTGAGAACTATCGATTGGGATAGTAGAGGCTTCAGGAATGGTTGAGGATAGTATTTGCTCGGCTAAATTCAAAATTCCAATTTTGAAACGCCGCTTCTGAACAGAATTCATGGACTTAAAATCGCCAGGTCTGGGTTAGGAGGATCGATTGTGGCATTCGTTTTCGTGCTGTTTTGGATCTCCAGCAATTGTTGCTTTTTTTAAAGTACTGGTAAGGTTGCTGGTTGAGCTCATTAATAGCGGTTCAGGCTGCTAACTTCTTTTTTCTAAAATCATCTTCTTTCTGTAGTAGTGTTTTAGGTGCTCTCATTGCTATCGGTTGATCATCGATAGACGTACTGGAAGATGGTACAGGTGACCGAGAGGAACGACTGGATAGAATGTTATAAGGTGAGAGTACATCAGCATTGGAGTTGTCTTTAGACTCATTAGATTGTGACTCCGTTTCAGCTGCGTGGTGGCTCGATGATGCGTCGGCAGACTCTTAATCCACGTTGCTCTTACAAGACTTCAAGAAAGGATACAAAAAGGAGAGATGTGGAGCCAAATAATATTCTTTGACTCGTTTGTTCCTTGTCCTGATTTTATTTTTAATTTGGCTTTATATTTTGTGTAGCTTCCTCGTATGTTTTTCCAGCGGTCTTTACACTCGGTTACTGAAACAAAAGGATAATTTCTAATATAAATACGAGTTTAAACATATTTTGTTAAGAAACACATACATACTTACCATTTTCACTGAATTTATTTGATATTTTTTCCATGCTTGATCTTGTGCACTTCTATTGCAATAATCCGATATTTATGGTAGATATAGAACTACATACTGTTGCACGTCTTCACAGAACTCGTATTAAATAAATTATCATCCCGCATTTTGCCAAATAGACGAAAAGAAGCAATATAAACCGCTGTTTGGTATATGGCATTTACCACTAGTGTAGGCCACTCGTAGCGTCGAAGTGACGTGGCGGTGGCGTGACTTATCACGCCTGTGCCACGCCATTTCTATCTGTATTGCCCCATTGCGAACATGCAAGTGGCACATGCGTCTACCACGCCACCCCCATACGCCCGTTCTGTGTGAATTGCGCCTTAAATGGTTTAATTAATAGACTTTTTGGTTACTACTTACTTACTTTTATATCAGAATAACTCAGAAATAAACTACATTGAAGATATCGACAGCTATATGAAGACACTACTACGTCGAAAAACAGAGAGAAGACCACTTGTACATTATAATTATGTGGGATTTTTATGCTAATAATACCAAATAACATATAACACCAAATAAATAGAAGATTGGAAAGAAGTAAACTAGTGCAGCAATAAAATATCCAAAGACCCAACAGTCAAAGCTTTGAGTTGGAACAAAGCTACTTTTTAACATATTTTACATTTAAACTAGGTGAACCCCCAACACCCACACCAGGAACAGACAAACTCTGCAATAACATTAACAGTAACAGTATATGCTTTAAATAAAAGGGGAATTTGAGTAAAGTTATCCCCCATACACAAATATCCAATAAAATTTAGAAAAGAAATACATCTTGTATCTCAACCTATCAAAAATAAGTCAAAAATTACTAAATTAAACAAAAGAGGGTGCTCTAGTAAGTGATCTTGGAAAGATGGTGACTGCTCTGATCCCTTAGTGACAAAATGCAAAAGTCATCCTGCTATATATAAAGGTAGACAGAAACAGTTTAGATAATTTTATACGTATCAGCTTATTACCACAGCTACATAAACTGCTTACAAAAATAATAATAACCGACTGACGAACAAGATGAACTCATAAAATGGAACTTAATGGAATGCTTAATTTAAGCTCGCTACTGTCATCAACTCCTACTACCGAAGCTTGCAAATTGTTATTAGTTATCTATTAAGTTCTGCACCATTATATATCAAAACTTACCAATAGATCGTACTTTAATAAAATTAATGAATAAATAGCGATATAGCAATAAGCGATAAGAAACATAAAAGACTTCTTTTGTTTTAGTAGTAGCTTCTCTTCTCTCTGTCGCTTTTCAGTTGAAGAAAAAAGAGAGAAGAAGCGAAATTCCGTAAGTGGTTAAGCACTATCCACCACCTACAGATACATCGTACTCATATTAAAAAAAAACCACAGAGTGTAATAGAGCACCATTTAGGCTTTGAGCTCTGTCGAAAACTGGGCAATTCGTGAATCCCTAGACAATGCAAGGATTGAATCTACATACTCATACCTTATCAAACATATTTGTAATAACGCTTCCATTCATGCAAAAGTAGATAGTGGTTTAAAAACAGACAAGATTCTAATCAAAAGAGCAGCTTGAATCAATACTGATAAAGTGTGTCTAAACCATTAACGATTTTCTGACGATATTGTGGTCATTGCCAACATGGGCGACGAGCTTAAAAACATGCTTCGGAAACTTCATCGAACATCGCTACAAATTGTACTTGAAACGAACTTAAATAAAATAAATATTATGAGTATAGAATACATCCAAGTATTTGTAAATGGTCAACTCCTATAAGTTGTCTCAGAATATATTTTCTTAGGCTATAAAATTCAGCTTGGCAAGAAAATCAATCTGCTGAAATTGATACATAGGTCTCTCCTCGGCAGCTTTTGGCAAACTAGGATATATCCTTAAATCTTGTGAATTTCCTATAAAAAGAAAAGTGTTTGATTCCTGTGTGTTACCGATGCTTACATATGGGATAAGTACAAGAATGGTAATTACCCACAAACGAGCAGTGGAAAAAGCTATGATAGGAATCACTTTTAGGGATCAAGTTCGCAATGAGGAAATTTGTAGAGCAACTGAAGTGACCGATGTACTAAGGCTTATCGCACAACTGAAATGAAGATGGGGCGGGCTATATAGCAAGGCGGGAGGATCAAAAATGGGCAAATATATAATCGGGAGACCCCAGAGACGATGGCGAGATGATATTTAAAATGTTGAACGAAGTATGTAGTTGGATCTGGACTGCTAGGGGTAAAAAAAACCTGGAAAGATTTGGAAGAAGCCTACATCCAGGAATAGATCAACATGGCCTGAGAAAAGAGAGAGAGACAGAGAGAGAAGAGAAATTACCACTAAAACAGAAAAAGTTAAGATGCGGCAGATTTTCCATCGCTTATTGCTATAACGTTACTTATTCATTAAATAAAATACCTTCTGTTGTTCAGCTTTTAATATAAACGATGCAGAATCGATTAGATAATTAATAAGTTAATTTGCAAGCTTCGATAGTAGTAGTTGATGATAGCAGCGAGATTAAGTTAAAAATTCCATTAAGTTTCATTTTATATGGGTTCAGTTACAATTCAATGCAAAAGGAAACATTTTAACAAAAACCATATGTCAATTGAAAATTACATTTCAATCCACAACGTATTTAATACAATAAAAGTAGGGCAACGGCGAAAATGACATTGTTAAATCGAGAGCGAACCCTAACAATGACACATCACACCCCAACGAGTTTTGTGGTAATACTCCAAAGGCCGGACCTATAGATGTCAATGTATTGATCTTCGAGTCCCCAAAGCGGAAATTTCTTCTTAAAATGCCATTGATCTTTGTGCGATATGTTAGAGCACGTCCCTGTTAATCCCTTTTCGGGCAGATGCATGTGTGGGTGTGCCAGTGCGTGCCTTTTTTCGCATAGTTTTGTGTCAGGCCGATATAAATCTCTTCGAGGATCTCTACGTTAGGGAAAAGTCTGTATAATAATTTATTAGTTATTTATTTATGCTAAAGAATCAGGTTCTTTTATAATATCCTTCGATGTGTCTCTCGACACAAAGACCAAGAGATCCTCAATATAATATAACGCAATTTGAGTCTCAAGCCGTCGGCAAATATTTTGTTAAAGATTGGCATTTGGTAAATAAATATCAGGGGCTGATGTGTGATGGAGGTCCGATGCCTAAAATAACAGAGGATCTAAGTTCAGGTGAGATAACAACGACGCTTGGTGTCTTGTTCGAGATTTGTGTGGGGCGATATACGGATATTTTGCTACAGTATCATATAAGTTATAATAAAATTATTCTAATAATAAATTAATTAGTAAATTACGCAGGGTTAAAAATTACAAAAATATCAAAAATAAAGCTGTTATTTTTTATTTTATTTTTTTAAACTTCGCTACCGTTCTTTTCGAGAAACTGCTGCTGTCAGGAATGCGGAAAAAATTATTAGTTCTCAGGCATAACTTAAATGTGCATGGAGCTCTTTTTGCTAGGATCTCTCAATTGCCCATTTATTTCCAAAATTATTTATCTTTAAATAATTATTTGTTACTCTGAACTCTCTTGGTTGGATATTGTAATCTTTTAAGATTCATAAGGCTCAATTAATTCACTATTCAGTTTTTAAATTTTATCATTTAATGTCGTTTCACATCATTTATACTACGTAAATAAATAAAAATTATTGTAAAAAAATTTGTGCTTGCCTGGAGCGAAACACGTGTAGCCATTTAATATATATTGTGAGACTGTGACTGTGCTTTATTTGTTTTTTTTCAATATTAATTATATTTTTATGTAGGAGGTTCTTTTGTATAAAATTTTATCTGACTCCAGGCAATGATTATTCTTGATAGCTCCTCGATGCCTTCCACAATCTTCTGCTCCAATTTCTAAAGGTTATTTATTTTATTTTTATAGGCAAGTGATTATATGTAGGCCCAGATATAAAAACCTAAGAGGTTTCGATCTAGATTCAAGGATTGCATAAACCACATCCATTCCAACTGTAAAGTCTTAAATTTAGAGGCACATCTTCTAGTAGAATAAGTAGATATTTCTCAACTTTCGAAAATTTTCTTTATAAAGCATTGCTCGTATATATAAAAAGATCACACGTTAAAATCCTCAAAGTTACCATACTAAATGTTAGTTGAAAACTCATGTTGGAAAGGTGAAAAAACCGCTAATGTGAATATAGTTTTGTCAGAATATTGGGTAAGGCGAGAAGCAGAATAAACAAAGTTTACCGAAAAGTATTTCTGCTTTTCGGCATCATCAGGCCAAAGTAACTAGAAATCTAAAGAAAAGACAGAGGCAAAAAATATGAGGCAACACGAATAGGAGTCAGCAAGTAACTTGCTCTAGTACCTCTAGCTTTAGAGAAAAAAATACGGTGTTTTCTACAAGAAATTGTTTTATACGGAAAAATAAAAGCCTTTACCCGAGTTAATATAGTTTAAAAGACAGAAAGTAAGCATGAACAGTTTAAAGGTCAAAGAAAATATAAAACTTTATGTTTCCTTATGTTTATATCCTCTTGTTTCTTCTGTTTCTGCTTTGACAGAGGATGTATTTGATTATCGATGAAAATGTATCGCTTTATTAGGGAAGGCTCTAGTTTGTTAATAAAAGATCTAGTCGGTAGCAGTCTCCTACTTTCTTATGCGTCCTGTGTAGGGCGGCTCCATTCCATGATTCTCTTGGTATATTTTGGTATATTCTGTTGTCCCGTATTCTTGCAATGGGTACCACCCAATTCCACTTTATTATTCTTTTTACTCAACAATCACTTTGATTCTTCCACTTATCTCAGCGTTTGTGATATCTGAGTGTCAGTCACAACACTGTCCTTTCCATTGCATGCTGTATCACTTTGATTGCCTTTTTTTCAAGCACCATACCTTATGACAGGTAGAACACATGGGTTTAAAATTTTTGTCTTCAGACGAATTGGTAAATCTGAATCTAATATATATCCAAAGTTTAATCGCAAGTTTGATTCATACGGATTTCGTGATCATGAAACCTATATCGAGGTAGTTTCTTCTACTTAGATGCCATTTATGTATACTCCTTCACTGAGTACAATATTAGTTCGACCTCATAGGAAGCATGGCTTATCTGTTATAGCATATTAATAATATAGCTTCTTATCATCTGCAAATATTAAACGTCTTGGCTTTTATCATTTGTATTTCTTATAATAAATTTAGATATTCCAAATAAAGGTCTAATCTACCATTCTAGAGTGACTAAGATCAGATACTGATTCACAATGTCACAGGCTGTTTTATAGTCCACAAGACAAGTCGTTAATTGTATTCGATGGACTTTTAGAGAAGATTCTTTAGGGCATGGAGATGATTATTTGTGCCATAATCTGGTGGAATCCCAGACTATCCCCTTGGTTAATAAACATCCAGTTTCACTTTCAGTACGTAACTTCTACATATAGGATAGCATACTAATAGTTGATTAATTTGTAAGATCACCTTTTTTATATAGTAGAGTAATGGTTGCATTGTTCCATTGTCGTGGAATTTTGCCTTGTATAAGACACTTAATAAACAGAACTTTAAGACTCTGCAACATCTTTCCGCCACCCAGTTTAAGAGCTTCACTAACCAATTTATCTTGTTCAGGGTAGTAATTGTTTTTCATTTCAAAAATTACCTTTTTCATTTCATAAATTGTGATTTCTGGGATTTCCACTAATCCCTGAATCGGATCGCGCATATTTTACCTTTTATTCGTAGCATATAGCTCTTTATAGAAATTCTATACTATTTTTCGAATGTCTTTTTCACAGTTGCAATTTGGCCTTCTGTATTTCATTGTTTACCAATTGTTTTTTTATTTTTGGGTATACCTTTTTTTTCTCTTTTATTTTCTTTAATTGCTTTGGTAATCATTTTATTGTTAAATGTTCTCACATCAAAACGAATGGCTTTAGTTTTATACCCTTGTTAATTTCTTTAGTTTTAGGAAGTTTACGTCTTTATTCGGTAATTCTCTTCTATCCTTCATCAAGATTTTTATTTTATCACTTACTGCTTTAATCCTTTAGGATTCATTCCAAAATGTGCTTGCTCTGCGATTTTTCATTCAGCTTGTTAATATTCATATTCACCGCTAGTAAAAAAGACCGAAAGAACCGAAGAGAAGTTTATGATTATTACAAAACTAGTTTAGCAACAGGAAAATCTATGGATCTATAGAGAATTATTAGAGAATATCAGTAAATACAAATATTTAAAAACAACGGTAAATAAAGAGTTCACTGAGAAAAATTAAATCAAGAATTAGACAAGTCAAAACTATATTTTAACAGAACGAGAAATGCAGTAGAGATCTACAACTAAGAGTCAGAATGGAATCCTATACTTTAAAGAAGAATACCTATGATCGACTGGAAATATTTGAAATGTAGTCATATGGAAGGATCTTAAGAATAAGTTGGATGGATATGGGAACAACTGAGGAGGTATAGGGGACAATGAGAAATGGAAAGGAAATATTGAATATTAAAAAAATTATACAACTGCAGTTTCATTAAATTGTTTCGAGTTACAGCATCAAAAATAAGAATAGCTATGATAGTAGTCAATCTTCTAATAGGAGGTGGCAAGAAGAAGAATGCTGGTGCAGTTCTTTGCTTTGATTAATATTCGAGAATGTTTTTCTAAAAGGTATCTGCATTATTGGGCCGAGTCAATTTGTTATCTTTTAATGTTGATGGATTGTTGATTTTATGATGCCCACAATAACACTTAAAATTAAACCCATGGTATAAATAATTTTACTCTCCTATTATAAATGTATTGTAATTATAACTAAAGAAACCTAGACTTAGTGTCCTGAGGATAACCTAATCTAAGTCGAAACATCGACATTTACCTAAACAGGTTTCTGTTTTAATTCTAACCCCACCCAACAATCCTCCGCAATATTTTTGATAATTTTTAAGTGGAATACACATTTGATGCCTAATTACTTTATTATTAATGTTATTTCTCTTTAAAAATTTTAAATAAATTACAATTGTTTTATTCCACCAATATGCTGTATAAATAGTAAATTAAATTTTAAAATTTGCTTACTATTAAATTTTTATAAATTTTTGAAATTACTTACTTTATTTTTTAAACAAATTAGATATTTAGAAGTTTCTTAACGCATACTCTGCAAAATATTGAGGACATTTTTCAAAGATTCATATATTTGAAGTGTACACTACAGTTAAGTTAAATGATACAGAAAAAAAAACAATCAATCAACACTTACAACAATCAGTATATATAAACTCAAAGCTTGTTGTCCAATACATAAATGACAAATTATTCGAACTTGTCCCACATTGATATTGATTAGTAAATAACTCTCCATAATATATACTCCATAATATTACTGTCATAATTATGTGCATAAATGCATTTTTGAGAGCATGGTTGACTCTATCAAAGGCATTTGAGAGGTCTGTATAAATGGTAGTCTACCTGACAGCCCTTTTCCAATGAATCAATAAGAAATTTTTGATATGGAGCTAGCTTAGAAGTAGTTAAACGCCCTCTATAAAAACTTGAAGCTGATTTTGGGTGATGTGATATTTGTCGATATTAAATAATGCTTCTGTAAGTATGCATTCCATTAGCTTTGATGTAATGGAAAGAAAAAATATTTCTCTGTAGTTTACTGCATCAGACCTGTTACCCAATTTAAGAAGAAAATACTAACAAGAGGGAAAGAAGCTGTCATTAAATGTTCCCTATATAGTAGGATAGAGAGCAATGTTAGGCAGCGCTTTAAAAATATAGGCGGAATTTCGTTGGTTCAGCACTCTTACTTGCATCCAAATTTCCTAGTTAGACTAGCATTCTTGAAAATGCTGTGCAAAGGCATAAGCAATGGAGTAAAAATCACACAATCGAATGTTATTAATATAGATGACGGCATAAATACCAGCGGAGATACCACTCATACATTTCAAACCTCACAATTTTCACCACATTTAAAAATATTATTTGGAAGGAAATATTTCCAGAACATGCTAGCTATTTATATATCAAGGGCATTGTAAGGACGATAATGCCCGGAAGATGGAAATAGTAGCCCGAGGTTTCCGCCTGATGGGCATTAGAGTCTAACAATGCCCGTGGTGCAGACAATGCTTTATGTTTTACCTAAAAATTGATTTTTATGAACAAAAATACTAGGGTCTACCTGTACAGGTAAGTATACGTATATACCTACCTACAGAAATTTATCAAGTGACTTGCAGTGATTATTTAAGTTTGACTTTGATGTTTTTGTCAGTTAGTTAGTTGGCAATTTTTTGTTTAAATATTTGTGGTTTAAAATGGAAGAAATTCTACAAAATATAAGAGAAAAGGCCATAAAAGCGACCGAAAATCTTTTGCCAGTTAAATCAAGGCAACAGTATGATCGGGAGTATGGCATATTTGGTATTTGGAAAGATGCCAACGCAATTGTTCAAATAACCGAAACCGTTCTAATGACATATTTTCAGGAACTGGTAAGTTATTGATTTTATTTTAATAGGTACATATGTTTAACAAATTTTAATATTTTTAGTCGGAAAAATACAGTCCGAACTCTCTCTGGACCAAGTATTCTACCCCAAGGTCTACGTTAATGGTCTATAAAAATATAGACATCTCGCAATACCATCGTCTCATATCTTTTTTAAAAGTTAAGTTGAAAGGATATGTCCCGAAGAAGTCTAAAGTTTTGGAAGGAGAACAAATAATAAAATTTATTAAGAAGGCTCTTGATGATATCTACTTGGTACACAAAGTTATATTGGTAATGGGTGTTTTTGGAGGTTTAAGACGAGATGAGTTGGTCAAAATGACCATTGATGATATTGAAGATAGAGGAACGGTCTTGGTTATAAAGGTACCAGAAACTAAAACTTTAACTTCAAAAAGTTTTACTATCATTGAAAAAGATTTAGGCGCTTTAAATTTAATAAAAAAACTTTGTTTCCAAAATAAAAATTTAAATTTTGAAATGTCCCGGAAAATGTAGCTGATCCCACTATAGAATGGTCAGTGTTTTTTGTGATGGTAGAGGTGGCAGCACTAACGCTATTTTGTATAGTTTGTAAATTAAGTTGTTCATTAAAATTATTTTTGTATAAAATGGATGTTTATTCTTTATTATGAGATAAATAAAATTGGATAAGCAATAAAATTTCCGGGCATTATCATAATGCCCGCTTATAATGCCCTAGGTGTGATAGCAGGTATTATTGCTACCATAACATATTCCGTTTCTAAGGTATTATAAATCAATAATAGATAGGTAAAACATAAAACAATTAAACGGTTTTTATGAAAAACGTCTAGTAAGCTATATAACAGGTGCAAAAATAAATTGGAAAACGTTAAAAAAAAATATAACTTACTTTCAAAAAATTCATATAAATCACTCCTCATATATGAGTGATGGCTTAAAGGCGGACCCCGAAACTTAGACTTTCATATTTTATCTCGAGTCTATAAAATATTGAAAATGTTTTAACATTTTCCGTTGGCCGTCGTGTAAAGACAGCTGCATTTTATGGCCATTTATCATCCTTTTCCAAATACTAATTAAATGATTAGGTCGCTATTATTTAGTCATGATAAATTTTCATGACTAAATAATATTAAAATAACACGAAATCACGTGAAGCAAGAAAAAAAATTATAATCGAAAAACGGAATATATATAAGAAGAACCGGGTAAACTTCTCGTAGCGTTACTTAAAACTTGGAAACTAGGCTAAAAGGATTTTCATCTCATTTGAAAAATAGGAAAAAAAAGTTTTTATTGTTATAGTAGAAGCGGTCCCAATTGGGAAGTTTCGATGTTAAACTTAAATGTTGTTTTCGGGAAGAAGGGAAATAATCTTAATTTCTTATCGTACTAATAAGTTGATGCAAAGTTTACAGAGTATAAATGATTTTTTTTTGCTTAAAGTGTTCAGAGATAAACATTTTAGGTCAATATTTGTAAAGTTTCATTTCGGAGTCATTTCTTAATTTTAAGTCATATAATATTAGAGATCTTAAGGCTTAAACAGATGTAAAGGTCTAAAAATTGATAAAAAGACAGTTTTTAGTAATGTATTGTACATCTTAAATTTGTATTCTTTTTATGAAATTATGACATGATATTTATTTTGTATCGATAGCCAAACAAATTATTTTATTTTATTTATTTGTTGATTTATTTTATGTGCTAACACAATGTAATTTAATTCAAATTTCATACATGTGTAAGATAATAATGTATTACGGAGGTAAAAGCAAAATTTCGTTATGATACAGCATCTTGTTCGTGCATTGGGTATTATTATGAATAATAAGTAAGACTCTTTGAAAATTTTGAATAGAATGAGACTGTTGGTATAATATTACATATTAGGATAGAAAGTTTATAATCATATATTTTATTTAAATCCTAAAATACGCTGCTATGAATGTAATAAAAGTTAAAATTTGTATTCAAGTAATAACTAAAAATATAGTGTTCATTGTTTTTTATTAACTAAATCCTTTACACACCTATTTAAAATGTCCAAACCAGCACTTCGACATCTTAATTAATAATTTACATTTTTTCAAAATTTTTAAATAGTACGTATTTGGGAACATCCACTTTTGAAAAACATTTTTTTGCCAATAATTTGATATGAAGATTTTATATATATTATAATGATCAATGTTCATTATTCTCTATACCAAAAGAAAATTTATTCCTACGCCACTGTTAATACAATATTAAAAGGAACTTTCTTGACTCCACCTTAAGGCGGGACCGGAAACAAGTCATTTTATAACCCCCCCAAATAAGAGTTCTTGAAACTAGTCAAAAGACAAATGATGATAGTGCAATTATTTAATTTCCGTTATAATGCGAGTAAAAGAAAGGATGGGTGATATAGTTAATTATTTAGCTAGCTAGCCATAGCTAATTAATAACGCGGCATACTTACTACATATGCATTAGAAGGAAAAATGTGTTAGTTTTAATCTATTGGTATTATATTCTAATTTCTGTTTATTTAGTTAATTTGTTTTTTTAACTTAATTAAGTAAAAAAATAGCTTAAATGAATCATACAATGCAAGGATTATTATGACTAGTTTAAAAGTCTAAAACAGCACAATAAATTTATAGAAGGAAAAAAGGATTATAACATATTAACAGGGTTTGCCTATTTAAATCTTCTATACGAAAACTACTACGAAATTTTGATATATATTGTAAAAAACAATAACTCTCATTAAGAAATTACTTACTTTTGTCTTTTTTGGGATTAAGATGAAACTAAAAAACTTTTTGGATTGTATCCATCAGAATGCTTTTAACTTAATTTAGCTTGCAGAAAAAAATTATATATCTGAAAAAATGTTTTTACCGGGTTCAAATGCCTGGAAAGTATTAAAAGTATATTTAACTAACATTAACTTAATTATTCAATTAGGTTCTCAAGAAACATAAAAAATTAAAACTTTTATACTTTATATATATTAAAAAAAGATAAATTAACTGCTAAGAAAACTGATAATACTAACATTAATCAAGTACTTGGAAAATTTAGGAATGATCTCTTGTGCTTTTGAAAACAATTGGAAATATATTTAACTGATTTAAACTTAAATATTTAATATAATTTTTAAAGAAAAAAATAAAGAGCTTTAAAAATTAACATTAAACAATTATTTTAATGTTAATTTTAATTAAGTGCCTAGAATTAATGAAAATTCTCTTTATTTTTTTCTTTAAAAATTATATTAATTGTCTATAAAAACATCAAAATTTGCCTGGAAAAATGTGAATAATAGGTTCAAGGGCCTGAAAAATATTAAAAATAATATGTATTTAATTGATTTCAGTTTAATTACAAAAATTTGTTAATCCTAGGAAATTAAATGGCAAAAATTTTAATTTTTGAAAAATAACAACAAAATTAACTGCCTGGAAAAATAATTAGGTATTAATTCTATATACTTGAAGATAGTTCAAAATAACCGATTTTATTTAGCAGATAATATTGTCCAATATAGTTCATTGACATCGGCATTACATATTTAATAATTGAAATTTTAGCATTTTGAGTTTATTGAGAAAATTACTATTTAATAGTTAAAACAAATTTTTTAATAGATATTTTTAGAAACCTTGAGAAGGTTTAGAAATGCATTCTTCAAACAAAAGTTTTGTCTTTGCAAGAAAACTGGGTCCCAATTTAAGAAACTAAATATATTAAAAGATATATTAAAGAGATAAATTCTCTAATTACGCATTTTAGCAAAAGAACTATTTTTATATTTAATTGTTGTCGTCCAAAACGTAATTTTTTAATAACCTTTGCATACTTAGGCCATCAGTGACAATTACCTTGTGAAGTCTATAGTTAGTTTTTATATTGTAATTCTTTTGTAAGTTTAAAACATGGGTTTAACTAATTTCTCAACAAAATTCTTCTTCTTTTAAACAAATTTTATTTTTTGCAGCTCACAAAGTATAATATTTATTATTGTGCAACAAGAATTTTATATAAAATATTAACCGATGTATAAAAGAATAGATATCACTCTGCTATCAAATTCAACTTAATTCTGAATGTGGCAAGACATTTAAAAAGCTTAGATTGCAAATACTTTAATTACCACAGAGCTAATTTTAAACTTATTAACAAAAGCCTATAGAATCCAGATTGGAGAAATATACTTTCTAATAATAATATAGAATCAACACATAATTAATTTACAAGTTTCTTTCATGCATTACTTTAGAAAGAGTTCCTTTAGAACAAAAAGCGAGTAATTTTCCTCATTATTTTTCTACAACTACAAAATACAAACTACTAAAAATCTCGGAAACGTATAAAAATTAAAATAGCTCTAAGATTGATAAAAGGATTTAACAAGATTCTAATAATATTAATAATTGGAGATTTTTCACATCTAACAGGTCTATTTTGGTTATACTATCTAACATAAGCTGTAATGGTCAGATAACTTCAAATCCTTTAGATATCTATTAATTTATTTGCAAAATATTTTAGCACTGCTTTCATACAGTCAAGTGATTTTAAAATTCATAATATTAATAACAATAATAACAATACTTTAAATTACTTATAATTGGGTATCGATTTGTGTGGATATTAAATCTTTGGCAGTACCTTTTTTTTGTTAAGAAAGGTATCGAGGATCAGTATCATATATGAAGGGTACAGGGAAAAAACCAGGTATGTCACTTTTTATTGAAAATCTCGGCAGAGGCGCCATTGAATTCTTCGAATGAAAACGCTTATTTTAGAGTACTAAAACCGGGAAACAACCACCGTAGTCTTGCGTAAATTAGTATCTAAAATATAGCATACCGAATAAAAACCAGCTTAGTCCAAACGTAAACAAACTAGCTAATGCAATATTCATTTTCAACCGCAAAAGTGTGACTTGTTGTTTGTCTGTGTGATTAATAATAAACCATTATGGCTAATAATGATTCGGAGGGATCCATTAAGAACAAAATTATGCCTTTAAAAAAAAAGAAAGGGAACCAGTCGGATGTCAGAGGTCTCTAAAACGTTGTTAGTTATCCACTCATGAAGCTGGACAGCCTTGTAATTGCTTAAGATTAAAGTGCTTTGAGGTACTTAATGAGGCGCAAAGAGCAGAAATATTGAGACATTTTAATGCTCTGAGCTCTCACGATGAGCAAAATTATTATTTAGCTAATTTAATTACAGTCTTACCTGTCCAGCATAAAAGACCTCGTCAAAACTGAGATATACTGCCAGTTTCCATGATGCAAGTTATGCGTGTCGAGTTCGAGTTCGCGATGGTGATATTCCGGTGTGCCAAAGCTTTTTGATCCATTCATGGGATTACAAAAAATAAAATAAATTATATAAAGGAAAGCCTCAAACGAAGTGGTGCAGCTCCTAAGGACAGACGTGGAAAGCATAGTGCAACTCATAGGAAGCTGGACGACTTAACAAAAGGTTTGGTATGTAACTACATTAAAAGTTTCAAGGGTCGTCAGAGCCCCTATAGTCTAAAAGATACAAAAAAGACCTATTTACCAGAAGAACTTACAATCAAAAAGATGTTTAACCTCTTTAAGGAAAAGCATCTAAATGCTAAAGTCTCGTATGAAACGCACAGAACAATCTTTAATAAAGAATTCAATATTGCTTTTGGATACCCTAGAAGTGACACATGCGAAACGTGTGATAAATTTCAAATTAAGCTTACAAGTTTGACTGATACTGTATATTCAAGGAAAAGGCAAGCCAAAAAAGCTGCAAAAAAAAGCAACAAAAAGGAAGCCATCTGCATTGATTTTGCAAACAATATTTCAATTCCTAAAATTGCCACTAACGATTATTCATAATCTGACGATTATTCATAATCTTATTTAGACGACGATGTTGAAGAACTGCAAATCTTCTGTGACTCTGCCGGAGAACAAAATAAAAACTTTACCATTTTTCGATTTATTCATTTTGTAGTAAATAACAAAATTCATAATCTGAATGAAATAAAAATTACATTCCCTATAAGAGGACACTCCTATTTGGAATGTGACAAAAATGTAGGATTGTGAGATTTGAAGAGCCCCTTTGAGGTCCCGGAAGAGTTCGAAGAAGTCATTAGGCATTCCTGCTCCAAACCATCGCCGTTTGTTGTAGTGAGTGTGTCACAAAATATGATACTGGATTGGAAATCATTTTTAGACACAATGCATTTACAAAAATGCCCATTTAAAATTCAGATTTTGAAGGAAATAGTGGCATCATCTGATTATAGCCGCTTTATCTACTACCGTTCAACATACAATGGACCAGTTTTGTCTGGATCAATACGAAAACGCTTTGACCAAAATTCAGCTTAAGGATGCGGAGAATTTTTGCTGCCCGTTCCGGTACCCGATGGTAAGTTATAAGAAAGATTTAAATAAAAATAAGATGTATTAATTTTTGTTATTTTTTTACAGGTTCATTACCAATTCCAAAGGCTAAGTTTAACGACCTAATGCGCCTCATGAGGTTCTGCAGTCCAAAAGCCGTGACATTTTTTCAAAACCTGGCTCATCTCTAACTTACTTTATAATAATATGTTGATAAATAAATATTAAAAATGCCAAAAAATTAAATATTCCTTTTTATTTCAAAAATAAAAGCAGCTGGTTTTTGTCGGTTTCAGGTGACATTGCTGCTTTTGTTCCTGCAAAACCCTGAGTGATGCAGATTTTTTTGCAATAAAGGCGTATTTAGTTTTTCTAAACCAAAAAACCATAGTCATAATACTTTATAATAATATTAACTTCTGTTTTATGTAAACTACATGTTTATATTCGTTTTGGAAATAAAAATAATTGGTTTTGAACATTAAAATTCAATTTACTCTAATGTGAAAAGAAATGACATATCTGGTTTTTTCCCTGTACCCTTCATATAATGTTGAATATTTTACGTATTACTGTGACGCCTCTTTTGATTATTGAGGTTGGTCCTTTTTTTGTATATCAAAAAAATGTTGTAAATAGTAATCGGCCAATTAAACTTTGTACTATATAAATATATTTTTAAATTAATTAAAAGTCAGATCCCCCTAGAACAACATCGATTTTAACCAATTAATGGATTGAGAACAACATTCAAATTGATGCCGTTATGCTAAATAAATAATGTTTACATTAATGAAACTATCCAAAAATCTCATCCATTATTCTCTAAGAGACCAACATACAAAATTACATGTTGTGCGACCGTGACTTTGTGTTTTTATTTGTTTTTCGTCAATTAATAAAACTATATATGAAGTTCCACAAAGATTTCATCTTAGACCTTTATTCTTTATCACCTATATCAATGATATTTCTCAATCTGTTTTCATTATTATAAATCATAAATTTTCTTTTTATGCAGATGATCTGAACAGCTTTATTCCAGTTGGATCCATGCTTACTAATAAAAGAGGGTTTGACACGCCTTGAAAATTATTTTAAATTTAATCGATTGGGATAAATGCTATCGTATCTATTTTACAAGAAAAACAAATAAAATTTATTGTAATTACTTAATCATTAACCTAATTGCAAGCAGAGTGCATATATTCTTTGATAATAATTGGTAATTTAATGAACATGTTAATTACGTGGTTCAAAATACTTACAAATGCTCAGACTTATTAATAAGCAATCTAGGTATTTGAAAAATACTAAATCAAAACTGTGTTTTTATTATACAATTGACTGATTTAATATTAAATTTTGCCTCAAATATAGGGAATCTTATAGGCAAAATTTAAATATAACTACTAATATTATAAAAAATATCGAATTTTATTTTAAAATCTTAACTCTCGAAAACAAGAAGAAATTAACAGCTATTACCTATATATTTACACAAAAACTAAATATATAGTTGATTCTCCTGAACTGGTGCAACATGTATTGTTTAACGTTTCCCCTATGCATTATTCCATCTTTTAGTATAAGTATCTTTTTACTATTAGTACATTTTCCGTATATCATTTCAGAAAACCAACAGGTCCCAATTTGCACCAATTTGCCGAAGATAAGGCTTTGGTAACACTTGCAGTACTAAATTCAAAGTGCCTTGAAAAATTTTTTGAAAAAGTGTCAATTGCAATAGTAGAGTATCTGTTTCGTCGATTGTACTTAATAAAGTATTGTCTTTATTTTTAGTTTCTTTAACATGTAAAGCGGTAATTGGATTGGTAAATCTTGGTACATTGTAGTGAATTTATCTGTTTGCGTCTCAAATAAATTATTAAAGATCCTATAATTATTAGGCGATTTACAAACCTTCATTGTCTATTAACCAATTCTTCATTATTCGGAATTCCTAATAAAATCTTATATAGAATTAATTAGGTTCATTATGCAAAATGATGGTTCATTCATTATATAACAGACGCTTACAAAAAAACTACTCTATATTTAAAACAAATTCTCATCTACATCACTGGCACCCCTTTGTTTCAAGCTACTTAGAAATCCATAAAAGAACTAATACCTTATTTTACACCTGCTCCTATTCTCTTAATAACTCTTTAATAGCTTAATACACCCATCACTTTACATTAATTTCCCTACCGCTAAAAGGGCTCAGTTAAATTTTAATTAAAGAAAGCATGAAATTAAAATCTGACCCATTTACAGGCCTTCCTAATTACACAGAATAATTATTTTAATCGGACATCTGTTCATTTTCTGTCTAATAAACTAAAATTGTTTGGTTAAACATTGCCGAGTAATAATGGGGCATTAAAGAAACTTTTATCAATTTAAAATGTTTATCATGAATAGCGTAAGTACACGCACAATGTCAATATAAGCTAATGACAGCGGTTCATACTTAACGTTTTATTATATTAAATAAGACTTTAAGATAGTTTGATAGTATATAACTAAATATTGCACTCGAAATCAGTTCTAGTTTCTAGTGCATATGCAAACAACCTGTAAATTATAAATAAGGGGTCCGGTACGCGGAAAATCAAAGTTGGTTTATTCCGCCAGCAAATTGGGCCACTTGCCTGCTAATTTATTAATAACTCTAGGAGATTTTGCGTGTTTCGCTGAGGACTCTAAATTTGTTGTTAATTAATTTATTAATGAAAATTCTAATGATAAGTTGGTATGGTAATTTAGTGCAAGAAATGTACTGCTAGAGCAGCATATAAAAAGCAAAATATAAACTGAGTCGAAGAACAAGTTGTGCCTGTACCTAAACCTATTATCAAACACTAACCGACACTAACTATGGGTTCATCATCAAGAATTTAGGCGATTAACTTCATACAATATACCATCTATTCTACATAGATGACATAAAAAGACGCAAACTCAACGACAAGCAGCAGCAAGGTTATCTAAATGACATCTGACACTGACAAAAGTAAAACAATGCATATAAAAAATGCTGTCTTAAAGAATAAAGAAATAACATACAAGTATCTCGATATTAATCAAAATATAAAAATCAACTATAAAACTGCAAGAGAACAGCTTGAAAAACAGTAAAAAAAGAAGAAAATAGACTTATTCATGTATTATATTTCAATTTTTGAGCGTGTAAGATAGTAATTTCTAAATTGATTTTTGCTATAAGTGACGTAATACCCAATAAAATAAGTAACTCAATATGAATTCATCACACCAATACATATTTTACTTACATAAGCCTAGTTGTACTGCAGACAAATAATTAACGATACTAAGATACTATAGCATGGTTCATCAGGATGACGTAAACATAGCTCATTAATATTATTAATGAGCACACTCTGTCTTCCGTGCTAGCATCACTATAAACCATATCTTCTAATTAGTACTTTTGTAATTTCTTGTGGCAACTTACAACTTTTTTTTTAATGACTTCATCTCAGCAATTTTTTATTTACTACCAAAACACCAGAGGCCTTAGGACAAAGACAGTAGACTTTTATCAGTCTGCCTGCACCTGTCTATACGACTGTATCTCAATAACCGAGTCTTGGTTAAATCCCAACGTTCTGGACTCGGAGCTGTTTCCCAACAACTATAACGTTTTTAGACTTGATTGGAACGCTAACATTAGTGGCAAAAGTGATGGTGGCGGTGTCTTATTGGCGATTCGTGACGTATACTACACGGAACTTGTCTCTAAGTGGTGTAATTCTAACACAATAATCGAAGACATATGGGTGAGCGTTACTTTAGAGGGGCGCAGAAAATTATTTATATGCACTGTTTATATTCCACCTCATGCGGCAGTAAATAACTAACTAAACTTTTTGTCTAAACTAGAAAATATTATAAGCACTAATATTAATAGTTATTTTTTAATAATGGGTGACTTTAATCTACCTAATTTAATATGGTCACAAAAATCGAATGTTAAGGATTTATTGCCTATTAACGCCATTGATCCTTGCAGCAAAGCATTTTCTGATGCTTTTTACTTTAATATTCTAAAGCAATTTAATCACGTCTTTAATGCTCGTGATAAAATTCTGGATCTTATTATTTCTAATTCTACAAAAGTTATTGTAAATAAAAGTATGGATCCATTTGTCCCTGAAGATAGCCATCACATGTCTTTGGATATAAATGTTAATTTGATATCGGAGAAAAAAATTGTTAGTATTTCATATACCAAGTTAAAATTTAATAATGCCAATTACGACACTATCAATGAAATTATTATTTCTACTCATTGGGACAAATTATTTCCATCTAAAGATGAAAATATTAACATTGCATGTTTTTATACAGTTTTAGATAACATTGTTATTAACCACATCCCTAGAATTAAGATCAATAAGGGACAATACCATCTATGGTTTTCCAAACACACATTCAATCTAATTAAAAATAAATTAAAGGCACATAAAAGTGGAAACTATACCAAAGACAATGTGATTACGAGAACTTTTCAAATTTACGCAAAACAGTAAAGATTAATATACGCAATGATTACAAAGATTATATTTATAAAACAGAAATAAACATTGTCAAAGACGTTAAATATTTCTGGTCATTTTTTCACAACAAAAAAAACACTAAAAGCTTACCAATAAAAATGAAATTTAATGATCAGGAAGCTTCGAATTGTGTTGACATTAGTGAACTTTTTTCTAAGTATTTTAGTGGAGTGTTTGAACCTTCTGATACACCAACTTTAATTGAGCCTAGTCAATGTCAAGATTAACAATATTAATATAAACGACATTAAATCCGCACTTACATCTATGGATCCTAAAAAGGGACCTGGCCCAGACGGTTTTCCTTCATTTTTTTTGAAGTCTTGTTCTAGCTTGTGCGAGCGTTTGCATATTTTGTATAATCAATGTTTATCCAGCGGCATTTTTCCTAATATTTGGAAAACAGCTCAAATTGTGCCAGTATTTAAATCTGGAGAAAAAACTTATGTACGGAGTTACCGGCCTATTTCCCACTTAGTCACTTTGGTAAACTTTTTGAATCTTTGCTGTTAAAACAATTATTCTTTAAGGTCAAAGAAGCTATTAATGTTAACCAACATGGCTTTTTCCAAAAAAGATCGGTAATAACCAACTTAATACCACTTATTCAGAGTATAAACGAAAGTATGGATAGTGGTCTGGAAACTTTTGCCGTGTACACCGACTTTTACAAGGCTTTTGATAAGGTACATCATCCTATACTATTCGTGAGGTTGGAGAATTTCGGTGTGCGCGGGGCCCTGCTCAAACTCATTAAAAGTTATCTAACAAATCGCTCTCAGTACGTTGTCATAAATGGAGCAAAGTCTTCTTGTACAACCGTAACTTCAGAAGTACCGCAAGGTTCTCATTTGGGACCGATTTTGTTTTCAATTTTCTTAAATGACATTGGTCAATGTTTCTCTACCTGTAGATATCTTGCATATGCAGATGACCTAAAAATCCTTACAACAATTAAGAAGGTATCAGATTTTCGTGCCCTGCAATCTGATCTTGCAAATTTTGAAAGGTACTGTACCTTAAATAAATTATTTATTAATCCACAAAAATGTAATTCTATACTTTTTAGCAGAAAACTATCTCAGACACAAAACAAATGTGATGTCTATCTCGGGGGCACTATCTTGAAGTATGTGGAGTTTATTAAGGATTTAAGTGTGACGTTGGATTCCAGACTGCTCTTCGACGTTCATATAGAAAACATTGTTCAGAAAGCTCTAAAAAATCTAGGTTTTATATCTCGAATTACAAAGGGTTTTAGTAATCAATCATCATTAATATTATTATATAATGCATTCGTTAAACCTACTATAGAATATGCGACAGTGGCTTGGAACCCGATGTATCACAAATATATTGACCAAATTGAAAAAGTTCAACGCAAGTTTGTAAATATAGTAAATTTTCGCTTTAATAGACCAAAACATTTTTTTACTTACTATGATAACTTAAAATTTTATGGTATGTAGCCCTTAGAGAGTCGTAGAAGCAGTTTTGATTTAATATTGATTTATAAAATTATTAATAATTTAATAGACTGCCCTTTCTGTCTGGATAATTTACACATCAACGTTAATCCTTATATTTTGCGTAATAGATCGACCTTTAGCATCTCAACATATTCTTCAAACTATCTGTCTAACTCTCCATTGTTCAGATGCGCCCGTAGTTCTAATAATTCCCAAGAAACTAATTTGAATAATGATATATTTTTCTCCAGTATGGCATCATTTAAGCGATATTTAAAGAATTCTACCTAATTTCGCAAACAACGATAAATATTGTCCTTTTTTTCCTTATTGTCATTATTCTTATGTATATATGCTTCTTTATTGTTTATAAGAGATACTATTAAATAAGTCAGTTAGATTTATATTGCTTGGTGTATTTGTTAGGTTTGGTGAAAATGTAATGTTTGGCAAAGCGCTTACTTGTATTTAAATTCATAAGATACTTTGTGCTTTCCTGTTATTGGATTGCTTAGTCTATCTGTAGGAGAGCCTTGTACTTAAATAAATAAATAAATAAATAAATAGACCTCAGCTATAGATGGCTCCAATAAGGAAGCCTAAATCTAGAGACAGAAGGATTCCTACTCGCCAAATAAGATCAAGTTATTGTATGTGTATACCGGTTTATAATAATTATTTATTCTACGACGTCTTCCGATTCCTAGCCGCCATCCTTTTCTGTCTCTACATAGGTACTCTTCCACACCTCTTTCTCTTATATCCCTATCGATGCCTTGTCTCCAGTTTTTTCTTGGTTCTTTACGTTTTCTTCGACCAGAAGGTGACCAGTTTATAATTTGTTTCGGGAGTCTATCATCTGCATCCTCTGAACATATATACAATACCTATACAACATCTATATACAATAATCTTTATTTAAACTAAATTATTTACACCTTTTACATTTTTTTTATTTCTTTTATTTTAATCATTGCATTTTCCAAATTTTAAAGTATAAATATTCTGTCTCTTACGATGTGATTTATGTTTCTTGCTTGTAGAACTATTTTGTCTATATATATATTAAATACATTTTTTATCAGATAATAATTTTTGGCAAAAATAAGTTTTTCATATTTAATTTATGCAGTATTCACTTTTTTCCAAAAAATCTGCGAAGTTTTTTTTTAATGTTTAAAAATATTTATATATAATTTATGTAAGAAGCAGCATTGCCTAATTTTTTTTTAATTCTCCATAGAAAATTAAAAGTTTTGCTATAAGGTTTTTTCTATGATATTTTTAATTTAAGTTTCTTGAAAAAAAAATAACATTCAATGGTAATAATATTTTTTTTTCATTTATAAAATATAACAAAAAATTTTTTTTTCTTTCATTTATATATGGCAAAAAACTTTACTCTTCCTGCTCAATATACAGGAAAAAAAAATTAATTTGGCCACTAGTAAAAAGTTTCAAATTAAGTTTTCATAAAAATCAAAAACACATTTAAAAAAAAAAAAGTTATTCAAATTCTAAGTTACATTTTTTTCTATCTAAGTGGGTTTCATTTATATATTTTGATATTTTTTATTATTTTTTGAATTTTGCCGATTTAGCTGACGGTTTATATTTTCAAAAGCTTAATGTTTGGAAAAATTTTTTGAATATGCTTAGAATTAGTTTAAGATCTTTCGCATTGAGACAATTATAAATTTATGACAAAAATATTTCTAAAATTTGTATTTATTATATTTTTTCAAATATCATGTTTATAGTTTACATATTTTTGTAAGAAGAAATTATATCTTGCTATATAAACAAACTTTTTGCATTTTTAAAAGAAAAATGTTTGTTAATTGTTTTCTCTTCATTTTTTCAATTTTCTAAGCAAGTACTTGATCGAAAATTATAAAAAAATCATTCTATATACATTTTTATAAAGAAATGTGGTCATAATGGAAGGAAAAAGGATTTTTTTTTCATAATAATAAAAAGATTCCCGTTTACTATACGTGAGGTTTTTTTAAAATGTTTTCTAGTACCGTTTTTATATTTAAAACTCTTTGATTAATTAACTGGTTCGAAGGTTTTTCCTATTTTTTTTTGTTGATCTGGAAATAAATAATAATTTTTATTTTACATTTTTTTTGCTTCATTTATATAAGTAGTTTTTGGTTTATTTTAATCAATAAATCAAAACATAATTTAGAAAATTTTATTTATTTAGGCTACAAATTATGGTAAAAACTTCATGTTTAATACTTTTCCAAATTAAAAAAAAAATTAGAATTTACAATCCTTATAGAGAAATTATAAATGGTTTGCTTTGTTAATCAAAGATAAAGAGTTTAAATAAACAACTTTATATCTTCTAATAATTATTATAAGATTCTAAACTAAAAGATGTATTCAAAGATTATTGGGAAATGTATATCAGCAATTTCCAATACATTCTCAGCATGTAAAATTTTCTTTTGTCGAAATATTGAGAGACTTCTGCATTCCGATTCAGCATTTATAAATAAATCAAAATACTCTTAACATACGCAATAAAATATGTTATTAGGGATAGAGCTTATATTTTTTTTAAAACATAGTATATTTTATTTAAAACATAAAATTTGATTCGAAAAATTATCACTCAGAAATCTTTTTTATCTAGACACTAAATAGCTATACTAAAAAACTCGTCATCTATATGGTATACATAATCAAAAGTCGCAGACACCTGAATATATAATTGTGCTACAGGTATAGGAACCTACAGGTGTAAAAATTTACAAATATACTACTAAATAAACTACTTAAGTACTCTATTAGGTGCTATTTAATAGAATATAGACACGATCAAAAACTTCAAGGAATTAAAGAGCTCCCTCGACTTCTCTATGATATATAGAAGCTATATAAGTCAAAGATTCTAAGACATAAAGCCGCATAGTCAAAGGCCTTCTAAAAGTCGCAGCACTCTCCTGTTAATACATATGATATTAAATATAGAAGCAGTTAGAAACTTTAAGGTATAAAACAACACAGTCACAGGCCTTCTGAATGTCACAGAACCCCCTGGGAAGAACTCTCATATCTTAAAGAGGCTTAAGTTTTAGTGCAAAATCTTCCTCAAATTTTGTTTCTCTCATGTTGATCAAACATAAAAACCTAAACTTTATATCTATGACTACTCTAGTTAACGTCAAATAAAAGTTCTTGGTCCCAATGGTCTTTGGCATGTCAAAGTATCATCAATCAACATTTTATATATATGCAGCGATATTTCAAATTCATTAATTGTAAAAGAAATTACTAGTAATTTTCTCACCATAATTTTTTTTATCGTTAAACTAAATTTTGGTCAAACATAGTAATAAAAAGCCTATAGTCATAGGTCATATTTTTAAGCTAAAATTGTCACTTTATGACTCGTAAAATAAATAACTCTAATCAGTTAATCGCATTTAATTTTGTCAAATGAGATATTTTAAGTCAAAATTTTCTCTTAATAACTGATAAAACACCAAAATCTTACTAGTCATATTTTAATTTTCAGATAATTAATTTTTTTTTATTAAAAAACACATATCATTTTATATTTAAGCCAGAGAATCCTAATTTTTGCCAAACAACAAAAGTTATAACATGCAACATTTTGAGACGTTCATTTGCATAGAAAATAGGTAATATATTTATAGATATATTTCCAAAGCATTCAACATTCGTTCTGTTCTTTCTTTCATTTACCATACTTATTTATTTTGGATACTGTCTGGTCCCATAAGATTCCGTTCAACATCGATTGCCATCCTGTATTATGTTAAGCCTAGTTATTGATTTTCTTTATATTGTCTTATTTTTTCTCTACTTTTTAATATTAAATCCTGTTGTATTTCTCCAATGCACATGGTCTCTGTCTTTTCTATATTTACCTTCAACTCCCATTTTCTGTACTACTCTATGAATTTTCGTGCCATGTACTCGTCTTGATCCTGAGTTATTACCACTTGGTCATCAGCAAAACACAATGTATATCAAGTCTGATTGTTGTTAAGTGGAATGCCTATTCCTTTACATTTCTGCTTCCACTGTCTAAGAGCTCATTCCAAGTAGATCTTAAGAACAGTTTGAGAAAGGCAGCAGCCCTGTTTTAGATCTTTGTTTACTTTGTTAATTTATTTCTTTTCTTCACTTTGGCTTATGTGGTTTTCTACAGTCTTCTCTATTACTGCAATGATGTAGAATTAGTGGATATTGTCATTTCTATAAACTCTCTTCACACAAATATATCGTTCAAAATTAAGGAAAAAAAATATGAAAGGTTGCCTTTTCGTGATGTGCTTATTTCAAAAAATATCAACAAACTTGAATTTTAAATCTACCACAAACCCACCAAACTACTGATATTAATTCTGCACAATACATTACGAATCATCAAAAAATAAATATGACTAATAAAACAATGAACGTATTACTGATGGTGTTTGAAATAGAAATTGCAAATTAAAGCTGTCTTTATTCTATCATTCATAAAAATACGACACTCATACGCTTCAAATACTCCAATTAAGCGATTTAATGCCGCAGTCAGGTAAAAAATTATTACGTCGAAGCATAACCTTAAAACGAAATCACCTGTTCCCGGCTAAGTGTTGGAATTCAGCACTTTTTTATCAGAGTCGGAGGGGGCGAAAAGTCGATTAGAAAGAGGCACTTCTCTTATATGTGAACGAGATAAAGTTCCTTGAGAATGTGTTAATCCATTCATTTATACGGCAGCCTCCGCGAATAAGGGCTTAACTTGAATTTTCGATGAGGAGTAGACAGGGCTGGATCCGTACGACATTTTTACACCATAAGTTTATTAAAAAAAACTTCAAGTGACAAATAATATTATAAGCTAAAAACATTCTCAAAAATAACTAAGTCACTTATCATCTCTATAAACGAGCGTCTTTATTAAAAATCACGATGAATCGCGGGTGTATTATCATCTTTTCGAATCCCCAAGAATAGCGATTCTGAAAAGTTCAAAATGATGTTATAATGCAAATTCGAGGCTTTTATATCTGTCAATTTTAATAGATTTAGGGAATTCTGTGGCCGAACATACACCTGAAGATTGTTTGATAATAATATGGATTTTTTTTAGAAAACGAGTGTCTGAAAAAAGACATTCATAGATCTTTAAAAGCATTTTTGAATTGGAAACATTTAAACCATTTGCGCATTTTAAACTGCCTAGAAGATAAAGTCAATTGTCTAAAAAAACAAAAAAAATTAAACAATTTGCAGTTTTTTTAGAACTTTTAGTAGATTTTTTTTAGTTGAACGGTTTTCTCTTCTCTCTTCCTTTTTTTATTTCTTTATGGTCTTTTATTTGAAAAGACCTTAAATACGAAATAGTTTCTTGCTAGATACCAACCTACATTGTACGAGGAAAATTATAAAGACATTAAGTCAAAATACAAAATATATATACATTTTTCCCTTATATTTAGGCAAGTATCTTAAATGATCGATCTTGATCTTAATAATAAAGTCGAATGATAAAAATATCGGTGCTTTGTCGGCTATTTTAACATAGGCCAAGAAAGTAAGTAAGATACAGAAAAATGTTAAAGAACAAAGTTGTTCAAGATAGAAACACAAATAAATGGTAAATAAATTTTTTAATTTTCCAAGTGTTTCACGCATTTATTCGTGGAGGTCATTTTGACTTTTCGAAGTTCTTTTTCAAGGTTAACTTAAGGTCAACGCACCTTTTTTAAATGAAATCCCTACTATTTAAATGCCTGTGAAATTCACGTATGGTGCTTTTCAAGGTTTGTCTTGGAATCTCATGCTCGTCGTTGTTAAAAAACACAAATAAAAATCTAAAGAGGTTATATCAGCTTAATTTGCAGGCTAGTTAAAAGCAGTGTTTGAAATTTGACCTTGATTTGACCTCAAGGTTACGATAATAAAGTCTGTAATATACTTATAAACGTAAAACTTCCCGCTCTTTTTAAATGCGTTACAAGAATAGGTATTCCTATTTACCTTGACATTATTAATCCTATTGAACTTGAAAACGACCTCAAAGTCAAAACTATTTTCATAGACACATGTACCTTTCTGACCTGCACAAGCTTTGTCTCAGCAATTTTTTTGTATCTTCCTTATTTTCGGAGCAATTTGGGTGCTTATAGTAAAATGGTCTACCCGATATACAGGATGTCCCGAAAGTATATTCATATTCTGCCAACGAAATACGACTTCGGCTGGATTCGTCCCGTGAGCCGTGAAGCGTTGGCAAATTATGAGCATCGCAACTTGACGTTGGCAATTTATGTCTATCTAAGCAGCAGATATAATTTGAATAATTTAATTGAATTAGATGCATATTAGACAGTAATTATCTGAAGAAAAAAGTGATATAAGAATAATTTATAACTTCTTAAAAAAGCACATTTTAACTAAATTAATGACAAAATTTTGTTTTAAATTCTAATTATTTTATATATAGTTAGTATTTTATAGTTAGTTTCAATTTAAAAAAAAAAACAAGCAAATAAACAAATAAAATCTATTTAAAAAATAATACATTATTTTTTGAATTTATTAACACCTAAAGCAATATTGTCAACACATGCTTGTAGTGAGTGAGGAGCCTTGAGTTTGCGCTTAACGAACACTGATCCTACTTTTCTACCAGCTGTTAAATTTCTGCGTCCACTCATTGATGTTTTTCTTCTTGTTTCTCAACAGAAGTTGGCTGCACAGCAATTTTCTTCCATTTTCTGGATACGAATTATCTATTTTTCGTATTTACACCCTAATATTTGAAAGCTGTGTAAATCCCTGACATTAAAGAACCAGAACTTCTACCGTAAACCTGGGAATTATGCAGAAACGTTTTAATTGCTGGATAAAAATTAACTGGGTCATTATTCAAATGGTCCATTACTTTTTCACTAAATGATTTCCAATCTCTCTTGACATCTTTTACATCTTCTTCGGATATATTGTTAACACTAATAATTGTTCCAGATTCCTGAAACAGGTTTTTTTTTTCGTCTTGTTGTATACCATCCATGATTTGTATGTCGGTAGTTTGAGAGGTACAGATAGGATTAATATCAACGTCATCAATTTTCTTCAATTTTTCCAAAATCAGTGGGGCAAATGTTTGCGCAGAAGGTTTCATATTGGTTGCAATTACATACATAATTTTTTTAGTGGTAGTGGTCAACGTATTCACTACATCAACAACATGAAAAAATTTTATAACTGCAGACTGGTGTTTGCACATTTTTCCATTTGTTCCTTGTAAACAAGTACAGATGCACGATAACATATCTACAAAATAGTGAACATCGGAATCTGAAGAGGTCTGAACAATATACTCTGTTGCATTTAAACATTTTATTTTATCCAAGGAAACGTTTTTCTCGTCAGGTCATAAATGCCTTAATCTACTTTCACGTTCTCTATTTAGAATTATATCAAGTATTCTCTGTTTTTAATACGATTCAAAGTTCATAATGACAAAATCTGTTAGCTGTATTAGATTAAAGGCTTTTGTTCTTTCTAATGGAATGTCCTTGAATAACCTGAACATAACCTCTACGTAATTATTAGTGTCTGAGCCTCGAGTCATTAGTGTTTGTCTATAATAGAAGCACCACGCATGAATTTTCGTATCTATCATGAATCTATCTGAATGTATATTGCCAATTGTGGATACTCGCATTCATTGAAGAAGTGTTCTATGTTCGTTGCCTATAGGTCTTTTCAACAAGGCTGCTCCACTTTCTATGGTGTGATTATGTTCTTCATAAAAATTTACAACGCAGGACCATGTACTTGCATTATCCATAGGCTTTTGTAATACAATTTTCATTTTGGCAGGACAGTCAATATTACGAGACTTCTTTGTTGTACGCGATTGTTTAACTTTGAAATGACAATGGTAATAGCGTCTAAATATATATTTTTTAGATTTTTCAAAGGTGTTCTAACAGTCGTCGGAGCTCGCCAAGTAACTTTTGTTATTTCTCCTAAGTCGGTTAAAATTAAGTATTCCAAATTGTCTTATGTCATGTTTATACCTGATAATTTGTAACATACCTCAAAAATACTTTATAAGTGTAGGTTGCAAAACATTTATGTCTGATTGTTTCAAAAATATGCGCTCCTATCGAAATAAGACAAGAGCAACTTTTTTATGTGAAAATGTTCTTTTTAATTTTACTATCCAAATAATTAAAAGGTAACCAGAAAAAAAGTTATGACCACTTAATTATAATCGACCCTGTATACATTTTAGCATAAAGTGTTATAAAATCAGTTAGTAACAATAACAGTAGTATACGATAAAAAATTCGAAAAATAACGACCAGGCGTTTCGAAAATATTAACAAAAAACCATTTTCAATAGGAATTATAAAACACCTTGTAACATGAAAACGATTCATTTTTCAAGATTCCTGTATATGAAGTTTTTGCCTTATTTTTAGACAAAGATGCAGCTGGTAAAATATTGCGATATAATTTCGAGACACCCTGTATAGTGGACTTCAGAAGAATACAATTTTCAGTTAACTTTTGGTAGCGTAAGAAAAACGAAATTCGGTAGAAAAGAAAAAAGTTTAAAAATTAATTTTTTGCTGTATATTTAGACATAATAGTTCATCTTAGGTGCAGGTATTATAATAAAAGAGCGGTTATAGGTAGTTAGCCAAATTATATAAAATTAGAAAATTATATAAGCGGAGAATAAATCATAGAAAGCAGTAATGCAATATCTTCACATATTTGTTATGCTTTATGGGATGTTCCTAATTGATACTTAATCATCTTATATTTTTATCGGAAATTTGAACATCCTTAAACAAAAAAATTAAATATCTAAATTTAAGAAATAATTTCGAACTCTTTGGATCTTTTCTTAGAAAAAATCCGTACGGTGTAAGTCCCCCACCAGATCGTCCCCGCTAAGTTTTAGTTTACGTTTTGAAAGATACGACTTTAAATTAAATTAGGCGATCGGTTCTGACGTTGATTTATTTTCCACTAGAGACAAACTTTGCCTTTTGCGTCCGGGGACTGCATTACGCTACCGTTTTTTGTTATTAATTTTTTTTTTCGAAATTTTCTTTTTCTGTTACTGCTAACGGACTATTAAAGGAGACATTAATAACTGCAGATGGGACTGTAAAAAAGGGGGCGAATTTATCATCCAGATTTAAGAGATGGGAACGGAAATACCGATTGAGGAGACAAAATAATTTTTTTTTTCTTGGTGGTAGATCCTGTATGTATGGGTTCACGGTCAGTAATGTAGCGGTGCCGGTGGCCAAAAAGGTTTAAATTCTTCATTGTTGGTTCATAATAAATCATCTCTGGGCAAACATATCAATCTCGCAGTAACAAGAAACATGTGTTTGCTTGCTTAGGCTAATCCAACAGATGGTACCGGAATAATGGGTCGGTGTTGGTAACATTATATTCCGCCTGTATCTTATTTCAAACGGGTATTTTAAATATGTGTTAAATGATAATGGTATGACTTGATAAATAGTCTTAGACTCGTTACATGCTTTTGCCCGAATTTCTATTTATTTTCATATACATTTCTAGTTCATTAACTGTAAATCTGTTATTATGAAAAATGATAATAATTTTTTTAATGTATTTGAGAAAACTACGTAAAAAATTATAACTGTCATAATATCCAGATAGTTGTATAGAGGTGATATAGGAAAAAAAGAGTAAGGTTCAATGTTTATTCTTATCTCCCTTTCTTAGTCTATATTAACATGAAGAGTAGTAATCAGATAATGTCTTCTCATTAGTATTAGGTAAACTTTGTAGGACAAATTTTCCAGACCAGTAGGTCAGTCCTCCAGATCCGGTTACACTCTCATTTAAGTCTATGGTATCATAAAAAATTGTAACAAAGTGATTTTCTTACTGTAGTGGAAAAAACGATAGAAGAAAAATACATCATTCTTAATTTCTAGATACTATAATGTAGTAATGTAAAAATTAATTGCCCATATAAAGACAAAGTGAAAAAGTCTGATTAGGAAACATAGATGGAGTATTTCTGGACTTGGTATTTACTAATATTGAAGGTATTGTGATCTCAAATGTAATACTTATCATCAAATTTTATGTAATTTATACCTGTAAATAGCAAGAAAAATGTTTAATATAAAGTACAGTATTATAGTTTTAGAAATGCTAAATTGCAGGCTGTCAACAATTATTTTATATTTCTACTTGATGATAAAGACTACATATTAAACAGGGATCCTTGTCTGTATTATCTGATCTCCTTTTAAAAAAATACGTGCATTAACCCTATTTTGGAATCAGATAATAGTGGTATTGTACAAACCTAAATTACATAGTCAATACTTGAAAAAATATTTAGGAAACTGGTGTCTCCACAGCTCTCCAGTGCGTATGTAACAATGATAATTATTCATAATCATTGTCCAAAGAGTTCTCTCTGGGGTGCTCTAAGAGTCGCCTTGCGGTCCAATACTCTTTGAACTTTTCATCAATGATAATATTACGAGACAGTTTTACCACTAATCAAAATTCTATTTAAAAAAAAAACCTTTTGGTTAGTGGTAAAACTATCTCGTAATTTGAGTGTCACACCAAAGGTTCCAACCATAAGACTATCAATGATGTTGGTTATAGTTTGTCCTCTAGACACCTAAATTGTACAGATAATTAAAGGTTTCTGAGGACGCTATTCAAGTGCGGAGAGACCTAATTTAATTTTCAAAATGATCAAACCTAAATCGGTTTCTTTAATAATATACGGCAATAGCTCTAAGTGTTCTGTAGTGACCTTTCCTCAAGGTAATAACATGCTTCAATTTCCATACAATATTGATTATGCTACCCTAACTAGATCAAATGAAGCCAAAGCTTTTAGTGTCTTGTTTAATCTTGTTTTATATTAATGCAATTTGTAACAAAGCGCTTAAGTAGCTTCTATACAATGTAATAGCACAGATTTTTCTCCTAAAATTTTGAGACTTTTGTATTATACTTAATATTTTCGCCCTTGCTTAGAGTATTGCTGTTTAGTGTGGTTTTTCAGCTACATCATACTCACATTCAGGATATTAAGAGAGTGCAGAATAAGTTTGTGAAATATTACTCTTGTAAGTTGCATTTTGGATATTTCTAAGTTGACCTAAGACCAATTTTATTATAAATCCCTTTATTTCTATCTACATTCTCTTCCGTTTTAATGCCTACTATAGAAGACGCTTGAAATGCTTGCTTATCAGCAAGAACGATTACATAAGAATCTGTAAGTAGAAATATCAAAGAAATTGAACATTTATTTGGTACTTTAGGCATAAGAAATCTTCCTGAAGTCTAGTAGTCATTTGTATTAAAGGAAGAAATCAATTTAAAAAAAAATCTATTAAATGTAAAAGGAACTGCGCTAGTATGTAAATGATAATACCTATTATCCAGAGCGATTTCAAACTTTATGACTCCTTAAGAATTTATTGTAGTTTTTTTCTAAATTTAGTTTAATTTTTTTTTTAGAATTATATGCTCAGCAGCTGAATTTTATTAGTGTTATAAAGGTATCATCGACTTATTAGATTTATAACGAGAAAGTAATGCCAGTGATTTTTTCTCAAGGTCCTTAATGAAGAAGTATTCTATTACTAGCAGCATAGACCTTCGGTAACTAATCTTTCTTTTTGCTATAATAACCAGTAATTGATTTAATAATTAGAAGAAATAATGGCAGATTCATATCAAGTAGATGATAATAATGATTTCATTACTAGAATCAATGAATTAGTTGATCCTAGAACTCTTACACCTAACTCTTCTTAATACGTTAATGTGTGTATGAATTCCTTCATTACCCACAAAGAACCTAGATATGTGAAATCAGGAATAAGGCAATACAGGAATGCTTAGAACAAGGAAAGATACCAGAAGAATGGAAACATTTAATTGTGACACCACTGTTCAAGAAGGGAGACCGGAACAAACCGGAAAACTACAGACCTATCAGCCTCACATGCAACCCACTGAAATGTATGGAGAAAGTAATAGTTAAGGATCTCATAGCATTCTTTCTGGAGAATGGTTTGATACCTGCCTCTCAGCATGGTTTTTTACCTAAACGTTCAACAACAACAACAAACCTTTTAGAGTGTTTGAATAACTGGACAAAAAATCACGAAAATGGCCAGCCAACAGACATAATATATCTTGACTATGAAAAGGCATTTGATAAAGTCCCGCACAAGCTCTTAATGGCAAAGCTGGAGCATTTTGGAGTCAGAGGAAAGCTGCTTGATCTGATCAAGGCATTACTGAATGAGAGATTCTACCAGGTTATAGTCAATGGGGAGCTGTCCAGTCCACATCGAGTGAGCAGCGGCGTTATCCAGGGATCGGTAGTTGGCCCCCACTGCTTTTTACATCATATTTGTTTGATCTAGTTGGACTTATAAAGATGGACACAAGTCTGTTTGCAGATGACTGCAAAATATATGCTAATCCTCTAACCAGCGCAGCGCTGCTCCAGGCAGACCTGTAAAATATTGAGATGTATGTAATGCATAGTGTTGAGGATCGGTCCAGATAATCCTGATAATGAATATTTTCTGAATGGATGTGCCTTAAAATCAGTGAACGAACAAAATGATCTAGGAGTCCTAATAACATCAGACCTAAAATGGGAACGTCATATAATCAGAATTTGTAAAAAAGCAAACTCGCTAGTCTATCTGATAAAACAAGCTTTTAGGGACCATTCTATTGAAATGATATCCACGCTATACAAAAGTTACATAAGACCAAAAATAGAATATGCCTTTGTTGTATGGAACCCATATTATATTAAAGATATAGACCAATTGGAGAAATTACAGCGCAAAGTAATAAAAATCCCTTACGAATTAAGCGAGGTGCCATATCCAGAAAGAATAATCAGGTTTGGTTTGACCACCCTCAGAGAGCGAAGACATAAAGGCGATCTCATCGAAACCTTCAAGATTACCAGTGGTTATTACCAGTGCAATTTGGCGAACCTTTTCCACTTTAGCCAAAACCATCATCTCCGAGGACATACAAGGAAGCTTGAAAAAGAAAGAACGGCAAAACTTCCCAGAAAAAACTTCGTAACAAATCGTGCAGTGCACTTGTGGAACTCGTTAAATCAGGAAACGGTGACGGCCCCAAATACGAATATTTTCAAGAATCGCGTTGATGTTGAGCCGGGACAAAATTCGGAGAGAATGATCCACTGCATGTGAGCAGGTCCACCTACTCAAGCCTGAAACATACGGAAGAAACAATAGCTTCATCGGTCTCACCGCTTGCTATTGTCAACATAATAATAATAATAATAATAAT
The DNA here is from genome assembly GCF_022605725.1 of Anthonomus grandis grandis. Classification (NCBI taxonomy): domain Eukaryota; kingdom Metazoa; phylum Arthropoda; class Insecta; order Coleoptera; family Curculionidae; genus Anthonomus; species Anthonomus grandis. Next base: position 22,046,267 of record NC_065554.1, on the reverse strand, counting down.
AATAATAATAATAATAATAATAATAATAATAATAATAATAATAATAGTAATAATAATAATAAAACTAATAGCAATATTTTATATCAAGGTTTCATTATTTCTAGAAGATTCAATACTTAAAAAACTTGGTCTATTTTTAAGTATGTATATAAAATTAAATTGATGATATAACCATAAAAATGAGACATCGATTTTTTAATATATTAAAAATTAAGTTATAATCATACATATTAGATTATATAATCATCTGTATAATCGACATTGTAAAAATAAACTTAAAATGCAAAAACATATACATCGTGGAGTACTGATTCAAAAAATTTAAATAAAATTATATTTAACAAAACTTTTCTTAAATAATAAAAAGCAGCTTCATTCAAGTCAATTTAACTAAACTCTGCTTTAATACAGTAGGTCCCAAAAGTAAGAAAAAAACATTGATTTTTTACGAAATTTCAATACTAAGCCTCATACTTGAGTCTACAGCAAAAAAATAAAACTAAAACAAAAAATAAAAACAAATTAAAAAATAAACATTTTTAGACTAATAATATAAACAAAGCACTTGATAAGCCTGATACCATATCTACTATAGGATAACATATTTACTATATTTATTTTTGTCTCCTACCTTATTTTTGTACATCCTACGATTTATTTGATTACTTTTAAGTTGCAGTGTATAAATCTCTAAAGAAATGTAGCTATAATATACTTTTAAAGGTTTCCAATACGTTTATGCCTAAGAATTTAATAAAATGTGCAGCACAGATTTTTCATTTTTAAATTGTATGTATTAAGTATATATATAATTCTAGGCAACAGAAATAATATTTGATAGGCAAAAGAAGATTTCAAATGTATGCAGAGTAAGAACTTTATCTAAAAATAGCTGTATATAAATAAAAAAAAGTATTGGCTTTAATAGACTCCCTGAAGCAATTTAAAAAAAACCCTTATGAAAATTTTCCATTTATTAAAAATACGTTTTTTCTAAAGGCCTTAAGACCTACAAATATTAATTTTAGAAGTTATTGTTAAATACGAGATTGATTCGATTTTATTCTCTTTCGGTAACTGCTAAAAAAATTTTATGCCTAAGGGTTTCAAAAATTTCAAATTTTGCAATACTTACACTGCATAGTTGTGTTTTCTTAAATTCAGTGAGATTATTCACAAGATCGTATCCGTTTTTGGTTTTGAGATTTGGCATTTTTGCAGGCTAACATTGGAGTCAAAAAATTGTAAGAAATCAAAAATGTGGTAAATTTTAATGCTGTAGTTGGGAAAGATCTTGTCCTTACTATATTTTAATTTCGAAAATAAAAATTAATGAAAAGATTGTATGTCTTTCTAAAAAATTAATAGTCGCAAACTTAAAGACTCGAAACTTGAAAAACCATAACAATATTTTTTTAATTTATGATTTTCGCGATTGCTGCATATCGTTCTAAATACAATAAGTCTATCCACAAGGTCGTATCTCTTACAGTTTCCGAGATTTTTGGAGGCCAATTGTAGAATTCAAAAAATCGGCAACAATAGCATAAGCAATATAAATTGAAACTTTGGAGATAGATTACAGGGAAACAGTGGGTTCTTTTTTCATAATTAGGAACATATATTTCCAACCTTTCACACTTAACGACTTCGAAAACTCTTTTATTGACCCTATTTTATAACACCTTTAGAAAGTTTATAATATACCCTTGTTTAAGAGCTTTCATGTCAAACACCAATTCTACTTATCCTTCTAATAAATCTATCAAAAAAAATATTATATTTCAGATAACGATCGCACGTAAATGATTCACCCTAAAGCACTTGCGGCCCTTTTAACAAAAGGATATTATAATTTATGATCGGGTCGGTATTTTCAAAACTGCTCCTATAATAATGTTTGTTCAGGTTCGTGTGATAATGACGATGTTTGCTTTATTGCACACCAGGAAGTGCACTAGTCATTTGTTTTAAGGGCTCGAAAAATACGACCCGGAGTTAAGTAAATAGATCAATTTAAACAAAAAAAAAATGGTACAAAATTCATTTATGTCATGAGGTCGGGTCATAAAAGAGCCGTGACATAAATCGATGACTCACAAATGCATAACAAAGGAATAAAGAATGTCCGAGATAAAAGACATCGTTTCTAATGGCATGGTTAATATTTTATTCACCTTTTTTTATACACCTACCGAGAGTCATTATCGCTTAAGGTGAGTAATTACCGTTGATTATGTACCTACGGATTGAGTGGGTGGGTTATTCATTCAGTCAGGTGAAATGCTTTTATCGTGAAAGATAAAAATGTTAGATTGTTTTTATGTTCAGAAATTTACTGCAATAAGCAGAAACTTACAAGTATTAATAAGCAAGGGATGAGTCTTGATGTGGTTCTCATGAAGACTTGAATTGATTGGGTGGTCACAGTACAAAGTATGTCAAATAGGAAAATTCTGTTGGTAGGTTACCGTCAGTATCTTTATTGAGCAGTTTACATTATGGAGTTAGGTTTCTGTTTAAAGAATAATAGATGAGTCAGGCCTGAGAACAATAGAATATCCTTATATTTACTGATGAGTTAAGGTGTCTTTGAATCATGTTGATGGACATTTGGTAAAGGGCAAAAAATAGAGATATAAGTTTAAAGGTGAGATATCTGTAAGTAATAATTTTGACTTAAAAGTTCTTTAATACTTCGAAAGGTTCCAATTGGTAAGCTCGAGAAACCCACTTATCTCATAAAAGATATTCAGTTGAAGCATCTCTTGTTCTTGTCACTAACGTACAATATCGATTGCATAGCAATCTTAAAAAAAGAGAAGACATTTTATTATTCAAAAGAATTAACCCAGACGAAAGAGAGTAATGATTACCTTCAAAGGCTCTTAGGTCCTCTAAAGGCTTTGAATCTTTTACCATCAGGTGTTGACTTTTCCTAAAATACAATTGTTTTACAAATTTCATTCCATATTTATATTCTTGATGATTATTAGCTCTTCGTCATTAGTAGAATGATTATTTTTAATATATTTGTTTATATTTGCTGTTGTATTTTCAGTTTATTTCAACGTATTGTAACGATACTGTAAACACCAAAAAACCAGCTGATTCTTCGTGAGTCCGGAATGACACAAGTGGCATATCGCACGACGTCTCGAAGGTTGGCGACAATCTTTCAGAATAGCATTCTGCCGAGTATATAAGGAGCCGCATCGCTGATGGATATTTAGTGAAATAACATTCGGAATATTATTGCTAAATTTGAACACTGTAATTAAATATAGTAAAAATAAATATCTCGAGTAGTCATGAGTAATCGTGTTTTCCTAATAAAAGGTGTATATAAATTAGTTTTTAAATTATTTTAATTTACACTTAACGTAAAAAACCCTAAAGTATTGAACTATAATTATTTTATAATTATATAATTTATAATTATTTCAATTCTTGTGTATAAGTGTATGTACCTTGAGAGTCAGTAAGATACTGATAAGATTATCATTTAACGGACAATAAAGATTAGACGCTGATCAGAAAAATGGATCACAATTTAAAATTAATCATAATAAAAAATTATTTTCAGGATAGTATAAAATCTTTTTACGTCATTTAATACATTTGCTAAGCATTAGAAAAGATTGATTTGATGGCTTAGCACTGACCATTTAGAAACCTGAATTATTTCAAGGTATCTTATATTAGTTTTCGTGAAAAAATTATAATTGCAGGCCTTGATGTTGTGCCGCAGTTTAACTCATTTACCTCACATAATAATTTCAGTTTGAAGAATCGCTTGTTCGTGTCACTCATATCACGTTGTCGCTTCAATCGTAATGTCAAAGAAAGAGAAAATGTGATCTTACTCAGAGTTCTAGTACAAGACTCTTAGAGTAATAACTTGCAATGCTCTATTTCTTCGACAGCTTTAGTATCCAATATGGTTTTTTTTGTTTCCAAATGTATTAAAAATATTTTTTTACATTAGCTTGAGTCTTTTTAAATTTTCTATAAAATGAAGATTTATTTATATTTTTTTCTGATCAATGATATTAATTTAAATAACAGTAAAATGATTGTCTTAATTCAACCAACGTTTTTTATGTACTTGCTGATGTATTTACAATTTATATTATTGGCAAAAGACATTAGATGATTTTTATTATATTTAGAATTCTCTCATTCATTTCCCGTAGAAAAACCTTAAATTGTGTATTTTATTACTGAAATTTCTTTGAACATGAAAAAAATTTGAACATTAATAATGCTTAATAATATATCAACTCACATATATGTATTCATCGTGAAAAAAATATAAAGGTTTGAAATTAATTCATTTTTCACTAGCAAATAGATGTTGGTTGGCAGACGTGGTACATGATAGGGCATTGAATGGCCCGCACGGTCGCCAGACTTAACAACACTAGATTTTTTCTTTTAGGGGTATTTAAAAATCAAAGTTTATTAAATCCCACCTGAAAACATTAATGATTTAAAGGATCGAACTACTCGCAAATGTAGAGATATTAGTGGACAAACACTTGCTAATGTTCATGAGGCATTTCAAAATAGATTTTATTATTATCTCGCCTAAAACGGCGAGCATTTTTACACTTAATGAAATAAATTCGACGAACTGATTAAATTATTAATTAAATTTATTATTTAAACACATAAAAACTTAAATTTTTTATACAATGTTGGGTGGTAAATTGTATACCCTTTAAAAGGATGCATCATACTATAGTCATTTGACATACCAAAGTATGACGGCGATAAAATATTTATTATTACCAGACATTTTAGCTCACTATTCGCTAGTTCGTCAACCGATTTAATTTTTTTGGCATTGTTGAATAGACATTTAAACACTACTTATAATGGTTGTCATACGATGGGGCTCCGATTTGACATATTAAAGAGAGGATAGCTGGAAGTGATTGACGAAATTTTATCAAATATAAAATTAAACGTCCCCCTATATATCTATACTGACGTGTTTTTTTAAAGAAGTTATTAGGGCGGGTTGGTTTTAAAATGAAGGCCTTCTATAATAATCTACATTAACAACGAATCCTTAAGCTCTCTTTGATTCTTAATAATGTATACCAGTGTAAATTAAAAAAAGGTCTCATTTTACCCTACTAATTTTTGGTCCCCTGAAAATGCATACTTAAAAATATTCCAATAAACTTGGGAGAGAGAAATGTGTATAATAGCTGTATATTAGCAGTGACAACTTAGGGACTGAAAGAAATTGTCAGCCATAGAAAGAGCGATGTTGGGCATCAGTCTAAGAGATATGTAATAAAAAGAATGGTTAAATAGGGAGGGCATATAGCAAAAAATAACACATAGATGTACATCAAGTTTAACAAAATGGAGACCGAGAGAAACAAAAAGATGCATAGGCAGATATCAGAAGAAATGGGGTGATGATATAAAGAAAATTGATGGTTGATACTGGTTGCAGATAGCAGAAGACAGAAAAACATAGAAAGAATTTGAAGAGGCCTATATCCAGGAGTGGACAAGCGATGGCTGGGGAAAAATAAGAAGAAGACCTACTTGTATTTCGTCAACATTGAAAACAGGGAAAATAAGAAATGCCTGCTAAAAATAGGTTTAAATTCATTAAAAAAAAATCATCATTTTCAAACATCTCACGAAAGGTCGCATCTGTTCACATAAAATTTACGACGCGACGCATTTTATCTAATAATGCCACTTAACGTTCCTGGACTAAATTCCTCCCTAGATCCATAAAACAACCCTGGCACGGGGCGCCTGCTCCCCCCTTTAAAAAGGTTATTTAATGTGACGGAGGTGCGTGGGCCCACCCCCTAAAATTCACATCTATATTTTAATTTCATCAACGCGCTGGCCCCCACATTGTTCTCCGTATATTTTATTATTCCCCCCCGTAATTTCCATATGAATTTAAAGTAGGTGCGACTACTCTATGCGGAATTTGATATAATATTTGGCTTGTATTGGGGACGGGCAATAAAAGTTTTAAACGTCCGGGAGCACACCGGGAATACAGGGAGGAAGTCAGGTATATTTCGTCCACTTTTAACCAAACATTTTTGTTTTAGTTCTAGGTAATCAAGATTAATTCATGAAAGAAGGTTATGTAGTTGTGGCAAATTTCGTATTATCACAGTGAAATATTAGGATTTCACAAGTTACTCAAATATTCTTTATAGCTAAGTGAATTAAATATAATTAGGTCTTAGCCGAAATAATTGTTGGTTCCTTAAGTTATTGTTTTTTGAAAATTAATAGTCAATCAGAAATAGTTGAAGACAATTATTATAGGCATACAGCCTTATAGCACAGAAACATACTAGGAACATGCCAGAAATATTCACTGCGACCATGACATGCCAGCAATGATCCTATTTCCTTACCAATATGCCAGAACTGTTTCTGACATCGACCATGTCACCTTTTTCAACATGTTATGTGGGATATTTCTGAGACATTTATGAATGTACGTTTCTTTAGTACATGATATATTTGCTGTTGAAAAATACCATAAATGTTTAATTTAAAACATTCATAGCATTATTTTTTATTTAGATCTTATTAAAATAAAAGTCAATGTTTAGTTAATAGCATTAAATATATTTTATACACACTTTTATAATACATAACAAAAACTATACCAATCTTACAAAAATATTTTTTATTTCTTTTAATAATATAACACACCTGCAAAAGAAATAGACGAATCTTAATCCCTTGTAACTACTACAAGTAACTTCATTGACAAACGCGAAAACTAAACCACACGAAATTAGACCATTGAAATCTGAAATACTAAATCATAGATTAAGACTTCAATTCTATATTTTTCCCTCTGATATTAAACCGCATCTAAAGTATTAGAACACGTTTGCACCACATTGTCACGTCACACTAACAAAACCCCAATAGCGGCCATTAAGCCGGTGAAAACAGTCACTGCAGGTAGTGCTGCCAACGTAAATCTGGTGTCTTTTAGTTTCTAACTAATAATTAAAAGATAACTATGTCACTTTTATGGCGCTTAATTTAAATAATTTTGGGAGAGTTTTAGTAAAATATCTGTAGAGATTTTAACGAAATGTTGTGGTGGAGTGGTAGTATATTATATTTTTATTTAAATTATTATACCTATTTAATGTCAAACATTTTAATTTTTTATTGTATGACAGCTAAAATTTTTACATACGTGCAAAAATAAATTAGTAATGTTTATAGTAATGTTTCTAGAACATCGTAAGAGAATCATATAAGCCAGCAAAATTTTACAAACATCATTTCTAGGATAAAGGTCCAAAACATTGAGTCATAAATGGTACTTAAATGGTTTCTGGCACGTCTATATGAAGTGGTAGAACTCTTTTATGAGGCTTTTATTAAATAGGTAGTTATGCAATTTGCAATAAATGGTTTCAGAAAGTCTGGAATTCAACCAGAATCCTGAAGTTTTTCCCGAGTGGATGTTTGCTCCCTCGAAATCTCCAGAGCCAAAACTAAATATACAAGAAGATTAATCTACCATACTCAAAGCTCCATTACCACCACCTATCGATTCTACACTAGCAAGTTGTAGCTCCTTATACCCTTATACAACAAATCATACCAACATCTCCTAATCTCCTAAATAAGCCACCACTAAGTCTGATAGTTTACAAGCAACATTACCAAAAGCAATATGTAATTTTTTAGTCTCTCTAAAGCAGGTCTAGTCCTTTTATCAATAATTTCTCTTGATTTTTTTAGGTTAACATTGTAGCAGCATCCTCTATTTAGAATACTATTATTACATTGCACATTTACCTTTATCCAACTGGTAACTAAGGTTAAAATATTCAGTATAGTATTTGAACCAAGGTTTCTGTAATTCTATCACCTGCATGCAGAGTGTGGCTGTCAACTAGGTTTGTATAGGACAACTAATAAGGACTTCAATAGTTTTTTTTTCATAGTTATATTTTTTTTTCTTCCTTTTAAGAACCTCAAGGTTTAGTGACCAGCTGAATAGTATTGTGCAAGTTGGGAGTTGATTGTTTGTGAATAAGGTTAGGTCTCAGGGAAATAAGGGAATAGTATTGACATATTTCTGTTGGCATTATGGTGTTTAATAACGTGGCGTCCTCGCTCTAAATATTAGTAACCCTCCCTATCCGACTGTAGCTGGGGCCACCATAATATTGCCATTCTTCCTTTATTCTCTTCCTGGCACATAAGGGTCAGTTACCTAGTGTTTTTTTATTGAATTTAATTTTTAAAGTAAACGAGGGAATTAACGCCCGTAATAGGTTAATAATAGGTTGGATATATATTTATTATTTATGCCTTTTATTTTTAACCTTACATTTTGGATTTTTTCGATCCCCAAGGCGACTAGGAAACCATCCAACGATAACAGGAGAAGAGAAAAGGCTATTGTAATAAAATCATCTTCTTACAAGTCTGATAATAAAAAAACTAAAGCTAAATGAACCGGACAAAAAAAGGAAAAACGTAGTAAAAAGGGATGCACCAAAAACAAAATTGGATCCATAATTACTGATTGTAGATTCTCATAGGACGAGGGAAGAAGATTATAAAGACGATGTGTGTCTATGTTGCAATAAACTATTTTTAAATTCTAAGGCGAAAGACGGCTAGATAAAATGTGTGTCTTGCAATAAATAGGCTCATGAAGCCTGTAGTGCTACAGTACGAGCTTTAATTGCATTGCATACTTTGGACAAGTTTCTACTAATTGACTGTTCAGTCATTGACTCTTTCATTATAAACACTCCTTTTATAAACACTTCTTTTGACTATTGTAATTTTAAGCCCAGATTCATATGTGGAATAAGTTCTTCAATTAAGTTTCTTACAAAATTCTTGATTAGATAAAAATGTTTCCTAATTCAATCGTTCTTTCTATTTTTATTTCATACCTTTGTTCTTTCTCTTTCGTAGACTTATTTGCAGTTTTAGTCTTTATTTGTAGAAAATATGGTAAATATTAGAAACACTCAATCTTTCATCAAATGAATCAAAATAAGAAATACTAAAATCACAAATATCTTTCAATTACTTTCTATATATTGCTTACTAAATGATGTAGATTGCTTCTTTTGTAACATATTTTAATTTAGTTTTATTCTTGGTAAGTAACTGATACAAGTCTTAGTCAGACAAAATACAATAATCATCCTTCATCCAAGATCCTCAATAATAAATACTTCATTTTCAGATCAATTCTATTATCTAAAAATTACAGATTTTTTTTCTTTTGGTGGCAAATCTTACTTAAACGATGCATCTGTCATCTAATAAAATACTTACAAGGATCAAGAACGCCACATACTCATTTACCTCCACCCATGGGTCGGAACTTCACATTTACCGGTACCATCGAAACGGAACTAATGAACAACCTTACAGGTAGGGCCACCATCTTTTATGGTACTATTTACGGCTCCCCTCGGTAATTACTAGCGAATATGGTAATTAGCCTTTTAATTTATGTTTAACCATCATGGGTACCAACAAATGGTAAAACCCCGAGGTGTGGGCAATGGCTTAAACGTGACGGGTTGGACTTGGTGCGGATGTAGGTTTCGGCATTGTTTATGTAATAAATATAGGGAAGAAGCATCGGTTTTTAACAGACCTTGTAAGTACTTGCCGCAAACGTGTATGTTTATCTTTAGTCGACCAGTCGGTCCTTAGAGATGTGAAATGAGGCGAAAAAATTAAGATCTTTAAGTTGCATGAAGGTAATATGTAAATTGGGCTTATTAGGTTGGCGGAGGCAGATGTAAAATATTTATTTAATGCAATTTAATGATCTTCTTATTTATTTATTTTTGACGTTATTAAAGACCGTATTTATGAAGATTGGTAGAGTTATTAAGGATGTTTTAGTAATCTTTTTGCTAATATCTTTTATAATATAGGACTCGAGTAGTAGGAATTTAAATATTAATGAATGAAAGTTGTAGGTTAATTTTTCTTACAATTTTTAGAAAATGTTCTGGAAATTCATAGACTGAGTTCATCCAAGTTTTTGATTTATTTTGTCATATGTTTAATATTTCCCATTTTTGCCCTGCGTAAATTATTCCCGTAATATTTAATTAAATTTAAATGGAATTTTGAAAATTTTAAAGAAAGAAGTTAAAGGAAAATAAATTAAATATTTCCACTAAGCTATAGGATAGAACCCAGGAAAAGAGTGGGTTGGTAGAAAAGCAGGGTGAGAGAAAATTTGATATAATTTTATAAAAGTGATATTGTTAAAAAATTAAGTTTCAAATAGATTATTGCAATGAAGAAGTGAAAAAAGAATCAAAGATGCAGTAGTAAACGAAGATTACCAAACATAAAAAATATTCTTCAATATTAACGAAAACTATGAAAATGTTCCAGTAAGAATAAAAAGAAATATAATAAATAAAACTAACAAATAAATGTGGTATTTCGTTTTATGTAATTAGTTAACACATCCTAAGATCTTGAAGTTATGAACTTGACCTCTAGGATAATGGCATAACAAATTGTTCTAAATAAAACTGATGAAAGAAAACTGAAGAGCAATTCCAAAAAAATTGAAGTACAAAAATCATCAGAATCAGCTTTGTACAATTATATTTTTACTAAAAATTTGAATTTTAGTTTTAATTTTTATAAGATAAATAAATTAAATATGTTTTTTTTAAATCCTGATAACCTTGATGGAGTCTTAAAAACATTAGAAAAAAGTTTAAAAAATTTTGTAGAAAAGTATTTTTTATATTAAGTTTTTGTGGAAATAAGAGAACTACAAAAACAAAAAATTTATTTAAATTTTTACTTAGTGGGATATCCGAAAACACTTATCAGAAATAAGCAGACTCGTCATAATAAATAAAAAAATTAAAGTCGTTTAATTTTGCAGTTAATTATTTTGATTTGGCTGTAAATATTTTGTAATTTATTGAATTTTTATAATGCGCATTATACTAAGAAAGTTACAAGAATAACAATCCTTTTTATGTCTACTAAAGAACATTCTAGGAATATCAATACCACTCAATGTTCAGCTGTGTTTTACCGTTTTTTTCCGACTTCATCTAATTAGAAACCCAACTAACCCCCAAAGCTCGATCAACCTTTTTACCGCATTAAGCCAACTCGCCGATTTTGATAACCCTAAAGAATAAAAGTTGCGAGAACTTTTTAACTGCTTCGGAAACTTGTCTGCGTTAAAGTTGTGCTACACACCTGCCGAATTTATCGAAACTCGTAAAATAAAAAAGCGGTATTAGATAGTCTTTCCGAAACGGCGGAACTTTTTGGTAAGGTGCTTGGTTTTATTGCTATGTTGCTGCTTTGCTAAGGGCTGTTAATTTTTTCTGCATAATTTAATGGTTTTTATGCTTCGCGGAGGGTTTTAGGACCTTTTCATGGGCTTCTTGAAGGAAACTCCCTTAGAAAATTAATAATATTATTTAATGTTCTTAGCGATAACTTTTATATTCAGGTAGATCTAGAAAATGAATTTACAAATATGGCCGTTCCTTATTTTTAACAGAATTTTAAGGCGGAGTCTAATAGTAACAACCGGTAAGAGTCTGGTACTACTAAACATCTCCTAACAAATTTAAACCGTAGTTACTCTTAAGCGCAGTAACTTTCACTCAAGTGAAACCTAAGTGAATTTAGATTTCTAGTTTTTCTCAGCGTAGCCTAAAATTTGGATTTAAAGAAGAATTTTATGACCTTTCCAGAAAAACTAGAGAAATTGGAATTCTTACAGGTGATCAGGGCTTGTAAGCATGTCAAAAGGGGAAAATATATAACGTATACTTTAGAGCCCTAAAAAAAGCTAAAATCTGCAATAAATATTTCTCTTTAGTATTCCTATAGGTGGAATCTTTGGTATGACACTTAAATACAAATCAGTTTTACCACTAAGCAAAACTCCTTATTTAATTTTCGACACGTGGTTTAATAACGATGGCATCTTCAGGATTCAAGATTAAAGCTGCTTTTTTAAGTTAAAGCATAGAGTTTCAGTCTTCTCCTAATTTTTATTTCAAGCTATATACTAGGCGCATTTTTATTTAGGAGAATATAAGAATTCGTACAATAACTGGAATCCAGACTCTTGTATTATAAAAATTAAAAGTATCCTAAGAGCTTAGTCAACGATCCATTTTACTCTAGAGTTTTTTTGTGTTAACTGATGTTTTTTTAGGCTGTTTAAGATGACTCTTAGATAAAACTCTTATCCATCTACATAATAATAAGGGTATAGCAAAATTTTATTCTAAGTAGATTATTATAAAGATTCTTTAATTAAATTTAATATTCTAACAGTTTTAAAATTTATCTGTAAGAATTTTAATGATTTGGACTCCTTCATATTAAGATGTAGAACAACCTGGATAAATACTCAATACATAAAAATAAAATTAAAAGAAATTCTTAAAATGTTGGAAGATTTTTCGATAGCTTAAGTTGTCGTCTATTGATATTTAAAATTGACTAGTTAATTAAAATAACCCCTTTTCCTTTTTTCTAATTTGAATGGAACAAAATAAAAATTCTCTTAAGACTATAAAAGTTTCGTTAAAAAAACGTAAAAATAATTTAAATACTGTAGCGTCAAAAAAATATGTGAATTGCTTGGAAGACATAAGAAACTTTATCAAATATATGAAAAATTATTTGCAATTTATCAAATCCATTAAATGCTTCAGACAAAAGAAGAAATTGTACTGTTGAAAAGTCTGGAAAAAATCTCTTAAGTTCGTAAAAATTGGCAATGTTCAAAAAAATTATTTTCAATTAAAGAAATGTCTTGAAAAAAATAAATAATGCACTTAAAAGCCTCGAAAAAAATCTGTGAAGGTCGTAAATATTCCGTCAAATACCTGGAATATAAAAATTACTTCCAATAGCCTGGACAATCTTGGAAGATACTTTCAAGACATAAAAAAGTTAATGAAATATAGGAAAACTAATTTTCAATTCATACCAGATATTGAATGATTGGGATAAAATAAATAAAGCACTTAAAATTCTGTAGAGAAAATCTATTTAGATCGTAAAAAAATCGTTAATATATAAAAAATAATGTTCTAATATCGTTTGTTTAATCGAGTTGTATTAATTTGGAATACATTAAATATTTGGAATAAAATGGAAAAAATATTTAAGAATCTGGAGAAGTTTCTCTAAGATCCTAAAAATGTCGTCAAATTTCTGGAAGGTAGAAAAGATAAAAAAATATATCCAGTTTCTAAACAAAACTATTTAAAATACCTAAAAAATATTAGAAATTTCAATAAAGATTGAACAACAATTTCCAATACATGGACAACAAGAAATAAATTGTTAATTTTTTTTCCTTAAGATCATATACAGGGTGACCACGGTAACATTGGCAAAAATTGTAGGGTAGGTAGGGGCTCCATAGGCAAGTATTTTGAGCATAGGAACCCATGTCCGGAAAAGCCCCCATTCGGAGATGGGGCTGTTTTAAAATTGGACCCTTCGCGGCAGATGGGTAGGCGACCCAACGTACACGAAAAGTTTTTTTTTTACTTTTTCTGAATACCATGTATTTTTTTTGTCAATGACAACGACAAATTTTTGACGGGAACTTCAACCTGACTGACAGGAAAAAAAAATCTGTTTCTTGCACGTTTGTATGAGAAAAAGTAGACGATGAACCGGCTAACTTTCCGCGAGCTTGCTGATGTGCATCTAGTTTATGGAGCTACAGGCAGCAATGCATTGGCGGCTCAGCGCTTGTATGCTCAGCGATTTCCACAGCGTGACCAGGTACATCGCAGCGTGTTTGTAAATGTCGACCGCACACTACGGAAAACGGGATCATTTCAAGTAAGTCTTGTTCTTTAAAAGTATTTTTTTATTGCCAAAGTATAAATTTATTGTAAGTCGTTTATACGGGACTGTTAACTAGGTATAGCAGGAGCGAGGACGACTGCGTCTAGCACGTGATGGACTTGAAGATGCTGTAATGGCACGTATTGCCGACAATCCCCAAAAGAGCATTCGTCAGGTCGCTTCCGAAGTGGGTTGCAACCACTGGACGGTATGGAATAATTTTCACGACAACAATTTATACCCATTTAAATTGAAGAAAGTTCAACATCTCTTTCCTATCGATCCCCCTCGGCGCCTTCACTACTGCCAGTGGGTAAACCAACGCATTGGGGAAAATCCTGATTTCCTGCGGTATGTTTGTTCCACCGACGAAAAGGGCTTTTCTAGAGAAGGTATGTTCATCGCCCACAACAACCACTTCTGGTCGGAAGAGAACCCGCATGCCATGCATGTCCGAGGATATCAAAAGAAGTTTTTTGTTAATGTTTGGGCTGGCATTGTCGGCGACCACTTGCTTGGTCTATATGTTCTACCCGCCCACTTGAATGCACAAAATTATTCGATATTTCTCCAAGGCCAGTTACAGGAATATTTCGAAGATTTGCCCCTACAGATTATTAATTACATGTGGTGGCAGCACGATGGTTGTCCTGCGCACTGGCCAAGGCCGATCCGGGACTATTTAGATGAAATTTTCCCCAATCGTTGGATAGGACGTGGGGGTCCCATAGCGTGGCCACCGAGGTCTCCTGATCTTACGCTACCAGATTTCTTTCTGTGGGGTAACATGGAACAAATGGTGTATCAAACACCACTGGATTCGGAGGAGGACTTAATTGCGCGAATCGTAATGGCCGTAGAGTTCATTCGAGAGCAGCAGGGTGTTTTCGCTCGAATGCGAACTTCATGGCACCAACGGATCGATAAATGTATCCAGGAGAACGAGCAGGGCAGCACTTCGAGCATAATTTAAGACTACTTTTACTTTAATAATTTTAGTTTTCTGAGTTACCTCCGGTATTTTTTGTGGAGAGCTTTATTGCAATTATTACATCTTTTTGTTTTTAAACTAAAGCGTTTAATTTGTGGCTCGTGTACGATAAGTTGCCAGGATTGTCTTATTGCTTTCCCATCTGGCGCAAAAATTTCAATTTTAAAACAACCGCTCAATTCACAACATTTGATCCGACTAGTGCGGTCTGTGCGGATATAAATCGTGAATACTTCCTTAACCGCCAAATAGGCGATTTCAAAGTCAACCTGACATTTGACAAACTATACATGGTATTAAGAAAAAGTAAAAACAAACTGTTCGTGTACGTTGGGTTGCCTGCCGCAAAGGGTCCAATTTTAAAACAGCCCCATCTCCAAATGGGGGCTTTTCCGGACATGGATTCCTGTGCTCAAAATACTTGCCTATGGCGTCCATACCTACCCTATAATTTTTGTCAAAGTTACCGTGGTCACCCTGTATAAACGATATAAATAAGACTATCAAAAACTTGAAAAATATTTGCAATCGCTGGAAGATCAAAACTGAGTCAAATGCCTGGAAGTCACAAAAAATTACTCCCACAATCATGGACAAGAACTCTTCCAATTTCTGGAAGCAAGTAAATGCTTGAAACAAAATATGACATGGAAATTGTGCATGTTATTTAATTAACTTTATATTTGTTTTTTAAGAGTATTAAAATTTTTTTGTTGTCTTAATAATTTTGCAAAGAAAAAATCGTATTTTATTTATAAAAATATCCACCTTTCTACTACTCAAAAGAGTCGTAAAAAAGTGGCTTTTAAAGGCAAGCTTTGTAATCATGAAATCTGATTTATTGGGCGAAAAAGCATATTTTGACTTAAAAAGTCTTAAGAATAAAGAACTCTTAATACCTAGAAGAAACCTTAAATCCCTAGACTAAATTTAAAATTTTGTTAAAAATATTTTAAAAAAATAGCATTTATTTTACTCATATATTTTTAGTAGGGAAAAACCAAAACCGTACGCATAAATCTCTTATTCACAGTGTTATAAAAATATATCTCTTAAAGACTCTATTACATAGGAATTTACACAAATGTAAAAATCAACAAATAACATTAGCACACAGATCAACAACACTGATGTATAAATCTGACAAAATAATAAAATTAAAATTATATTTTGACATCACAATTCACCAAACACTTTGCATTAAGGGTATGGTCCAAAGTTGAGTAGTGACAACCAGAAAAATTGACACTAGTGACAATCTTCAACCCGAATCCTAAATAATGTTTACTTTATTTCACTTTTAAATGAGTCTTTCTATAGATATGCTTCTTTTTATTATGTTAAAATTTGGTATTTTTGGATTTATCTCTTTGCAGTTTTATGCCACCTATATCACTGTCTGTTATAACAGGGTCTTTAATGTAAATATTATGAAGGTCTTCATAGAAAATTCAATATATAGAGGAACTGGCAATATTTAATTTTTTTCTCAAATTTTTTTATGGGTATACTTAGGGGATTCAAATTTTTGTTTTTCTTTTTTATGTTAGGATATAAGACGCTAGAATTTATGTCAATGTTTTGGATTTTAATTCTTGTTTCCTGTCACTTATCCGAGGGAGTTTCTATAGTATTTTCACTACAAATGCTTTTTTTCATCTTGTATACCCCATACTTAATTTTCCTCATTTGTAAATACATTGGTACATTTTTTAGGCTTAAATGGTGATTAAAAATTTTAAAATTTGTTATCGCTTTAAGTGAACCAATAATAATTTTATAGTATCTACATCTGACATTAGAAATACTGGTATTAACAATTCCCTAACCCTTAAAATAATAAATAACTGTGCAAGAGCTATTATTTTACATTATAATAATACTAATACATTTACATTATAATAATAATAATTATAATACTTCTAAAAAGCAGGTTACTTACAATGGTATCTAACTATTTCTACTATTGTATGAGTTCACAAAAACAATCCATTTCTTAAACCTTCCAAATACTTAAAAAATGAATACTAAAGATATATTTGACATTAAATTGACAATTGACATTGATTGAAGCCCGGTTAGAAAATTGACACTTGGTTAACAACAATTCACCCAAATTTTATCGACCAGATTTTCACAAACCGACACACTTTATTAATTAATTAAGTTTAAAAACATCATAAACATAATCAACATTGTATTTATTGATTTTGTAACGCTACAATAAAAAAATCTTCTTTTATTACTAGTATCACTTTGATTTTGAACAAACAGTACAACTTCTTCTGGACCACTTCATTTTTTAGGTTTCATACCTTCGTATATGTCTTTTAAAGTTTAATCGACCTTACTCTTCACTATTTCTGTAACCCTCAAGAAATGCCTTTACTATTTATTGCTCCTTCTATCTTTTTACTTTTTATCTATATAAAACCTTTATTTTTTCAGGATCAATAGAATTTTTAATAGTATATCCGAAATTTTCAAGCTTCATCTACAAACATGCAATTTCAAATTATTTTGCTTTAGATTTACTAAAAATAAACTACATTTTTTCAATCTGCGTTTACCTTTATAGTCAACTTAAAAAAAATAATGATAAGAAAACTAATCCAAATTCAATAACGTGTTTCACTTCGCGAAAATACCATTTAACACAAAAAGGATGGTTAAACAAAAGGAAAAGCCGTTGGCGTAATCTCCTTATTTCCAGAAATAAAGATGTCTCCCTTAACTGTCTGGAATGACAAAAACAAATGATTACGATGGGAACAGTACAAGGTGAAGTCTGTTAATGAGCGCGCTATTTACCGAAACGAGAAAGGATAATAACCTTTTGTGTTTCGAGGGATTTTGTCTAGTACTGGATGGGCTAAGTGGGGGCGCCGTTTATTAGAAGAAATGGATTTTTAGTTGCGAAATATAATGTGGGAAAGGATAATGTAATCCCGTGGCTGCGCCAGCTTTAGAATCTCGAGAGAATTTAAAATATAGGAGAAGCTTGTTAGGTTTTATTGAAACGTTTTTATGCTTAATATCCATAGCTTAGGCCATTTTTAGATAAGGAAACCGCTGTTCAAAATCCAAACAAAAATATTGTATTTAATGTCTTCGAGGAATGGAAACATCATCCTCCTTTATCTTTTTTTATATTTTTTAGGAATTGAAGTTATTTCAACCTAAATGTTCTAGTCTTTATCACAATTTATAAAGTCTAAACAAAAAATCAGTTAATAATTAATTATTTTATGCAAAAGCCACCACTGCCTTCCATGTAAAACACTCTGAGCACTTCTTTTTCAATATCACAAGTAGAGAGTTTTGTGAAGCAATTTTAATTTTTTTTTAATACCACCACCTTATAGAGATTTAACACACAAAGGACAGGCAAGCTGTTCTGTCAATTAAATTGCAGTAATTAAAGGAACACGTATTTAAAACATGGTCAAACGGGGTTTCACTTTTAAACCAAATGTACATTCACTTAATTAAAAATGATAATATGCCTTTAAGGGCTCGTGCCTTATATAACAGCTTCATTTACATAAGCCTTAAAGGGATTTTAAAATAATTGAAAGTGCGTAGATATCCTTTAGGGATTATGATGTAACGAGCTGAATTCGTAACGTTCAGAGCAGGTGAAACGAGTTTCGTAAAAATTTTCTCATTTTTTTAAAGGTTTTCTTTGGCGGCCATTTTATCGTAAAGAGCCGATCTCGAGTTGAAAAAATAAGTCGAGCCATATGTGCATTAAAATTAATATTTATCAATTGATTTTGATCTTAGCTGATTTACTACCTACATATCGCATTCTGCTGTACCTCTCCGGTATTTCTGCTGCTTTTATCATTTTGAAATTCAATACAAACATGAATTTATTATTATGTTCTTGTAAGGCAGATGTTTGTAGGTTGAAAAATGGCTCGTAAAAGTTGAATTAAGATGAAAGGTTTGTTTCTTTTAAAAGTTTCATCGATTATATTTTAAAACATTTTATCTATTTGTAAATATGCCTTCACAGTACAGAGAGCCAAGGAAATAGATTTTAATTCCTTGGCAAAATTGGATATTTTCTAGGACTGGAATTAAAAAATCTTCTTATTTTTACCGTACTTTTAGAAAAAAAATAACATTAATACATTTAATTTACAAAAAAATAAAAAGGAAAATAATAGTGTATTATAAAAAATAACAGTAATATACAAATAACATAAATATAATAGATCTCATATTGGGCACGCACAAGCATTTATCATTCTTCATTAAGTACTTAAAAATATAACTAAATGATTTTATTAAAAATGTAACTTTTCCTTATTTCGAGAATATCAGTTTTGCATTGCATTGCTATAGATGTAATTACGTAATCTTAGAACATTGAAAGGCTAGAATTAGTAAACAACAACTTTGTTTGAGTCCAACATGTGCACAGGGGCAAGAGGGGTGTTTTGTTTACAAACATATTTGCCGATTCTCTGTTGTCAAGTCGACGCAAATTTCCAACGGAGGAAATTTTTAGCTATATTTTAACAACCATTATAACATTAATTTAATTTATTTATGTTGTATTTTATAGGAAAATTTAAAATAAAAAGTATAAATACTACAATTAACCTATTTTAAGAATAAATATAATATGCTTAAGCAAAAAAAAAACAAAATTATTAACATTCTTATCCCTAAAACTGCTTCTAAAAAATTTGAAGCGACAACAACGAAGCTTAAGCGCCTGAGCCATACGCGTAGTGTCATCTGTCAAACGGCTTTTTGTTTATTTTCGGGATTCGTGTATTTTCTTTAATTTTCGGTTTCAAAAGGAAAAAGGCCACATTTTAGTGTTTTTTTAAATTGCTAGGATGGGAAAAACTTGTGTCGTTTGTGCCGCATCATGATAAAAAGGTGATTCAAGCCGATCTTTTCACAAGTAAGTACCGATACTTTCATAACATCACATCATGGGGTAACCATCATCATAAACGTAGAATAGGGGATCTTATAGATAAACCTAATAAAAACTTGAATGTGAAAGTGTGCGTAAAATACCAAAATATTTATATTTTTAAATCTAAATATTTTTTTGAACATATTCATCTATCAATATGCTATAAAAAATATAAAACTAAAATTTTGTCCCTGGTTTTATTACAGGATTTTATGTTTTTTTTTTGTTGTTTTGGCAGAAAGAAGGCATACCTAATACCCATGTACCTATCTATGTATAGTTATGTTTTTTTAATATAGACATTAGGTAGATAGATGAAATTATTAATTTTTTATTGCCTTTAAAGAATTTTAAAATTTATTTAGATATTGATATCTATGTATAAAGTTAATTTTGTCTTTCCCTAAAATTTGGTGGATAATTTTTTTTTGTTTTACCATATTGCAACTTACAATAATATATATAGTAATTGGCACCACATATTAATTCATTACTGTAATTTTTTTTGCTTTTTGATTAAATATTAAATACTTATTATAGACTGCCTAATATATGCCCAAAGAGAAACAATGGATTTCATTAATGGAAATCAACACAATTAAACAGAACATATTTGTTTGTTCAGATCACATCCTTAGAAGTGATTTCTTATATAAGGAAGATAATATTATCAGTAGCCAGACTATAAAACAAATCAGCTCTACCTCAAAGATAATATTTTTAAATATATTTTTCTAGTATAAAAAAATCATCACAAAAAGGATTAGTGTTACTCATATAACTTTATTTATAACTAATACTAATTAAATTAAGTAAGTGTGTGAAACTATTTTTTTACTAGGATTTCTGATGCACTGGTTAAAAACACAGCAGCGGATAATTCAGTTAATTTACCAAGTGATTTATCCTTTAAAGCTGCAGGGGCAGCTTTCCTGAAGAGTGCAAAAACTTCTTTAGATTCCAAAATGGTATATAGTACAAACAATGAAGCTAATATAGATAAGTATGGATAATTAATATAGATTAATATTTTTGATACACCAAACTTTGTATAATTACAGATCTGATCATTCATCATCAACAATAACTGCATCTGAGATTAATAGTTCTACAGTAATCGTGGGGTCTAGGTCAACAATTACTATTTCTCATCCAAGCCGTTTTTGTTTAACTGGTACACATTCCCTGACTCTGCCAAGGAAAGGTAAAAATACACTCAAAATAGACTACTAGTTTTTTGCCATGTATTATCCTATTCTATATATCTTATTTAAAAGTGATATAGTATTTTATTGTGTTATATTTGTTTAATATTAAAATATTTAATATTAATTAAATGTATGATATTATAAAGATTCTTTATAATAACATACATTTTATTGATCAATTGGATTATCATAATACATTTTTTTAAATTTTGGTAATACTATATTTTTATGTATATTATTCTAGGGTAAAATCAAAATGATATCCTGAGGACCTAAGCACTGATGATTCCACCATTTTAAAATCTAAATCACTTGTCACCAAATTATAGGAAAAAAAATAAAGAAAATTAAAATTCGAAGATTGCAACAAACAAATTTGTGCCAAAGAAATTGAATTAGATCTCAAGTCATTATTAAAATACTTAAGAAATAATAACATGATTTTCGAAAAAAGCCCAACATACTACATATTTTATTTGACTTGTAAAAGTACCTGTTTGTATATTACTACTAATAAACTATCTAATCTATTGTACATAGTCTTTATTCTTAGGTAAGCTTTGTTTTTTAGTATAAATTAATATGATATAATAATTGGTATTAGGTATTATATAGGTCACTATTAAATGTCTCAAAACCATTATACAGGCTAAATACTCATAATAAAAATCTTATAACCTACAAAAAACCTGCAACTCCTTCACAATTTGAACATCCTTGTAGTTTTAACTTTTTCTGCTGAAGCAATACTGTCTCTTTGAAAAAGTCAGCACCATAGAAGTATATATTATGTGATATAAGTAAGTGATGTAAAACTGAGTTTTGTCCAATATAACAATAACAATAAAATTTTGCAAAATGTTAAAAATGTGTGTCTTAAAACATGATTTATTAAGAAATCTATAATATTATATTAATAAAATATTTAATTTCCATAAAAATGCTTTGACAAAAATGCTGCCTTTTATTAGGACCTTCCTCTAATGAAGTCCGTTAAAAAAACACATAAATAGCTCATAAATGGTAATATTACTTATAGTCAAACTCTTTAATAATTAATAAAAATTTATCAGGTAAATATTTGTTGACGACGTCACTGGTAAAGAGTGCTTGTATCGGTGACATCAACAATGCGATCGAGCGGCGTTGCGATGCCATTACCGTTTTCTCGTTTCTTCGTACTTTACTTTCATTTATTTAACGTATATTGACTTCAATATATTCGATATCTTATCAAATTTATTTTTAAAAAATGCTTGATATTTTATTAAAGGGGAGCAGTAGTATTGTTTTGTGCCTTCGGAAACAACTGAAAATTTTTATGCTATTATAAAGTGATTTTTGCCATTTCTCTATAAGCATTTGGCATCATTGCATAAGAGATGTTGCAAGCAAACAAACCTGCCCATAGTTCCACGGCATGCTACTTCTAGCCTTTCAATGTTCTAAGTACGTAATAGTATGTGAAAAAATTAAATAATTCGAAGACTTAGAATTAAAATATCTTTTCTGTAAAACAGTATATCCTGTTTCCAGTTCCAGTATCAGATAGAGCCTGAAAGAACTAAATGTAGATTTTAACTGCTTGGACAAATGTTATATGACGTAGGCCTGAAACATCTTCTTTATAAAATTTCGTTACCTTCATGGCATTATTCTTTTTTGAATATTTAAACTTTAAGGAGAATGAAAATATTTTTGCTAAAATCTTTTCATTTTCGCCGCACAAAAATTTACACATTAATAAGTTTGAATAAAAAGAAAAAAGGAATAAAATATAATCAAATATTATATAAAGAACATAAATTGTCAATTTCATGTTGGGCGCCAACAAACTTAAAAAAATTTTAATAGAAGATTCGCTTCAGTTATACAATAGAAAAAACACGAAACATATAAGACCTTCAAATATTTTTTTAATTTAAAAAAGTAATTAATGTGTGAAGTATAAAATTAGAAATAACTATAACATATATTTTGCATCGTATTTTAAGTTACAAATCTATTGTTATTAAAATTTTGATAGATAGCTACCATGTTCCTCCAAAACTATTTTCCCTACTTCCTAACTTTGCCTTATTTTAGCCATACTTAAGCAGTAGTACCTGAAAAAAATTATATATTTTGAATATAGAATTAAAAAATCTGTTTGATAAAACAATATGTTTTATCATGAAATATATAAAAGATCTGTATAAAGAGTCTTTAATTTTGTGTAACATTGATAAATAATTTCGCTTGCTTATTGACAATTGCCACCGTTTCTTTGCTGGTTTCTCAACATTCTTTAAAATGGCTAAAACAAAAGAGTTATCGGTAGGAACTAAAGGTATTATCATTGGACTTCATAAGGTTCGAAGGACTAACCGTCAAATTTCGACGGATTTGGGAATTCCAAGGCAAACTGTCGATTATAATGTTAGGAAATTCACCAGAGAAGGGACTATTAGCAACAAACCTCGATCGGGAAGGCCAAAGGCAACAAGTTCAAAGGAGGATTTAAATATTATAATTACCAGCAAATGCAATAGACGCCTTACCGCCCCTGAAATCACAGCAAAAATCAAGGAGCGTAAAAAAGCAGTCAGTGTTTCAACAGTAAAACGGTGACTTTATAATGCTGGTCTTAAAGAACGTTTAGCTGTATCAAAACCGCTACTGAAGAATGTTAATAAGAAGAAAAGACTTGAGTGGGCCCAATCACACAAAGAATGGACCATTGATGACTGGAAGAAAGTTCTCTGGAGTGACGAGTCGAAATTCGAGGTTTTTGGAACGAAAAGGCGAGTTTTTGTTCGCCGTTATGCCAATGAAAGGATCACTGAGAACTGTACGGTGGCCTCAGTTAAACACGAAGGTGGTTCGGTGATGATGTGGGGTTGTTTCGGAGGATCTGCAGTGGGCGATCATTAGAATAGAGGGAATTCGTCGAAAAGAGGGTTACAAAACAATTTTAAGTGACAATGTACTTCCTTCTGGTACTCGAATAATTGGGGAAAACTTCATCTTTCAACATGACAATGACCCCAAGCACACGTCAAAATTTTGCAAGCAATATTTAAGTCATTTACAAAGGCAACATCTTCTGAACGTTATGGTATGGCCCCCACAATCACCGGACCTCAATCCTATCGAATAACTGTGGAATGAACTGGATAGACAAGTGCGAAAATCATGCCCCACATCAAAAGAAGACTTGTGGAGGATCATTCAAGAAGAGTGACACAAGATACCTCAGGAAACTTTGGACAAATTAATTAGAAAACTACTGAAACTCTGTGAAGCTGTTATTAAAAATCGAGGCGGACATGTAGATGAATCCAAAATTTGATTTTCTTAAATTTAATTTTTTGAAAAATGTATTGTTTATATTCATTTTGTTATAAATAAATATTGAGCGGTAGTGTATAGTTAACATGCAAGGTCGATTTTCAATACTAAACCTTGAGGAACTCCATTGCTTATCATTCAAAGTCCAATAAGCTTATTATTTACAAATAAAGGGGAGATGTCAATCATTTTTTTGTTGATAATGGATACATCAATATCATCATATACGCTATAAATATTTAAAAAAAGTGATTTCAACTAATTATTATTAGAAAACCAATTTTGAAAGTCTAATACAAAATGAGAAATACAATATATCACACCGTTTCTCTTCTAAACCCTAACTGCCCTTTAGGTAATAAATTACCTTTTTTAGTCCACCACGCCAGTCTTATTTTAATAATTCTTTCCTTGACATTATTTGGTAAGTAACGTATCATTAAAGTACGTTACACCATTCAAACCAGGTGAAGTTGAATTTGAATTTGAATTTGATATGAAGTTCTAAATGAGCACCCTATCATATCACGTGACAAATCATTATAACCAGCATGAAATTGTCTATTCAACGGTATAAATAAGAACTAAATCAATTCACGGTATAAGTGAATAGCAGTGAAAAATATGTGGTAAGATGGATATTTAATCCACCTCAAATGTTGGTTTTTTTCTATAAAAATATTAAAAAACTGAAACTTTTCACAGTAAAAATGAAATATGAAAAAATGTGGATTTCCAAAAAGAAAAACTTGAACAAATTTCCTAATTTCCCACCGGTGTTTATGAAAATGCCATAGCTCTATGGAAAGAATTTTTAATGTGGAACAAAAAGTATATCTATAAAAACTAAAAATTTCAGCATTAACGAATTGTATAGAAAGGATTTTTAGTTTAAAACAGAAGTAGTTCTAAAAATTTTCAAAAAACTATTTTCAGAGTAAAAATGGCCAAACTGCCTGGAAGAATTAGAATTAGATTTCAATTCCTTGGCAAAATTGGATATTTCATAAACCTGGATTAAAAAAAATATCATATTATACAAAATAACATACCAAATACATGTTGGGCGCCAATAATGTTAAAATTGCCCATTAAAAGATTCGCATTTATTGATACAATAGAAAAAAAAACAAAGGGTACAAGACTTTTATATTTTTTCTATTAAATAATTAATTGAATTGAATGAATTTTTAGCATAAAAAAAATTGAATAATTGTTTATGAAAACAATATTTTATGTTACAAATTTATTATTAGTTTGGTATTAAGCTACTATTTTCTTCTTTTTTCCAGAACAGTTCCAGGAGTCCCACTTTATTTTGAACACACTTAAGCAAAATATTTTTTCACTCGAATTTATTCGAATCCTTTTATTTAAAAAAATTATTTAATTATCTAAAGTGACTTCAGACAGTCCTATTATGGTCCATTTTATTTTGATCGAATTCTATTAGTTTTAATTTACCGCTTATAGTTCTTGTATTGAACACGCAAATGTGTCAAATTGTTCTTTGTCGGTAGTTTTTTGATTTACTTTGACTGGATTTTTGTATGGAATTTGGACCTACCCGGAATCCATAGGGCTTACAGGTATTTTAGTGCGAGATTCTGATCTGTCTCTACTTGCCTGGAGTATTATGTTTTGGAAAGTCGATATATCACTTAGAGGCTTCCAGCCTTAAAACACCACGCTGACCAAACGTGTTAGTGAGTTTTGTTGTTCTCCTCACTCTGAGTCGGATGCTACGTGTCAATTGAAAATACTTAATTATTAACTTTAAGAACGAATTTCATTGGTTTTTCAAAAATTTACACTATGGCTTTAAATTAAATTTTTCTCACGAAGCTTTTTATTAAAAAAACCTTTTTAATTAGCTAAACTGTACTACTCGAAAACAGCACCTCCTCCTTCATTGAAATTCAAACTCCAAATCCTTCCTTCACGCTCTAAGAGTTCACTTTCCATAATACATAATTTAATTCCATCATTTATGGCGTTAATCATTTCGAATATGATGTTTGCTTAGTATATTTTAACAGCCGTGGCATAATGGCGGGCGCGGCATAAGTCGAAGATAAAGACGCGCGTAACTCGAAGGCCGTAATTCTTTTAATTAAATGCAAATTGTTTTTATTTCAAAAGGTGTAATCATTCCAAAAGCGATCTAAACTAATTAAATAAATAGAGACTGCAGCGAGAGACAGCGGCGCATAATATTAACGAGAGTTCTCAACAGTTTGTTGAAATCGTTGTGTAAATTGAAAGAGCTGGTGCTACTTTTAACGTAATGCTTAAAGTAAATTTTAACTAGAGTTTGTTAGATACCTGTGTCGACTTTGGATTAATATCATTTATATTGGAGTGCCTACTGTTTGTTTTTTGTCTCTATTTTACTTCATGAGCTGCACTATTTATGTTATGATGAATATGTTTGTTTTATTAATGTAGTAAGAGATGTTATTGCTTATTTTTCAGACGTTTTAATACGTAAAAAGGGTTTCCATCGGTTTTCATTATGCTACTGCTTAAAATGTCATGCAAAGAAGAATCCAGAAGCTCTGGGGAAAAAAATTTGGTTATAAAAGTAGCCAAAAGATATTGTTGAAAATAATTTGTAAAGAAAAAATACACATTTCATCAGTTCCATTTGTTTTAGGTTTACCTTATTTAGGAGAGAAGAAAAGTCTATTAAGTGTGTTATGGTCTGATTTATTCTGAAAATTTAACGGTAATACTGAAAAAGATTGTGGAGCAGCAAATTAACCTAAGTAAAAAATTGGTGTTTTTTGAAATATTGGCACTTTTCTCTAAATCATACTCTGGGATCAGATTTTCTATTGACACACTTAAAAAAATCATATTTTCTATATTCTGATTTTAGTTTTTTAATACTGAATCAAAGTTACCTGCTCTGCATTGTCTATTGTAGTTGTAGACGATGAGATGCATTTGTTTTAATTGCTTTAACTAACAACTTTTGCTTGTATCTCTACTTATCTGATACCTTCTGATTTAAATTTGTTTGTTTTGGAGATGAAAGTGCTATACTGACTTTCCTGTGAACTTTGTGTTAATTGAGCTATTTGTGTTGGTGATTTACTGTTTTAATATGCTATATATGCTATATATGAAAATTATGATTCTGGTATGTTATCAATATTCACCAGGTATATTCCAAAGGCAAGATCGATCGCTCGAGCTTACATTAGAAAGGGAAGACCCGGTATTAATTAAGTTGACCAAGTTTTAAAATAAATTGAAATTAATCTGATTACTTCGGCATGACCAATCAAAAGGCTAACAGAGATAATTAAATCGGTGGTAAATGAGATCAGTAGAGGTGCAAAACTTACTGCCTTAAGACTACAAGGTCTTGCTGCAAAATGTTCGAAAAATGAGGAGGATTTGTTGAGTTTGATGGATGAGATTAAGTTTTTAGATAATGTACTATGGTTGGATGATAGCACATTTAAAAAGAATAATTTTATGAACGTGCACAATTTACACTCTGATGCGTTGGAAAATCCCCCCTCACTAGAGATAAAAGGTCAAAGTAGGGAACCGATATTTTAAACAAAGAAAGTAATTGGTTTATTCGAATTTCCAGAAAATCTGAACTGAGTATTTTTATCAAAGGGAACTACTATTTCTTTAAGACGGTATTCCTTTATCCACTCGCTGAATAATGTGATTCCAAACTGAAGGCTTTCTAGCATATTATGTCCTTTACGTTCGTCGTTACTTAAACCAAACGTCTTCAACAGATGGAAGGGCCAATTTTATGGCCTCCCAGATCTCCAGACGTGAACCTTAGATTGTTTAATTTCTGTTACTGCGAGTTGCATAAGAGAAAAGGTTTATGCAACACTAATAAATAATGCTGATGTTTTACGTCTGTGAATAAATGACGCAGCTTAAGAAATTAACGTTGACAGGATTGCAAGATGTATAAAGAGGTCGTTTGTAAAAAGATGTCACACCTGCATTCGCTTTAGTCGTAGGTTGTCATATTATTTAATTTTTTTATTTTTCTACGTGAAATAAAAGCAATTTTTGATCTTGATTTAATTCGTTTTATTTTTAGATAAGATTTATCCTTTACTCTAAGATAATAACAGTAAGTTGTTTGATAAAATAATAGGTAATTCAAGAAGTAGATTAAATATACAAATTTTTCAAAGTACTAGAAAGATTAGCGTATTTTTTTTTGTCCAGTCTAAGTGGCCTGACAAGGTCTGAATTTTTGAGATATAGCAATAGATTTTTTACTGCTTCAAGAGTATTATTATGACAAATTATAAAGTGCCAGTATCCTGAAAAACATAAATTCTTTACTTAGGCTATTTTATGCTTTTCTGTTTTTACGCTTTTAAGTTGCTTCACTAGCCCTCTCAGTATTATCGTTGACTTTCAGTACATATATTCGTTGACGGACACCCTATAGATCATGGTTTAATCATGATTGGATTAAAAATGTAAAGTGGTCTCCTGAAATACAGGATGTCCCGAAATTACATCGCAATATTTTGCCAGCCGCATCTTTGTCTAAAAATAAGACAAAAACTTCATATACAGGGATCTTGAAAAGTGAATCGTTTTCATGTTACAGAATGTTTTATAATTCCTATTGAAGATAGTTTTTTGTTAATATTTTCAAAACGCCTGATCGTTATTTTAAAAAAATGTTCTCGTATACTACTGTTATTGTTACTAACCGATTTTATAACATTTTATGCTAAAATTTATACAGGATTGATTAAAATTAGTGGTCAGCAAGGTTGAAAATGTCAAAACTTTTTTCCTAGCTACTTTCTAGTAATTTTGGTAATAAAATCGAAAAGAATCAATATTTTTACTTAAAAAAAGGTGCTCTTGTCTTATTTCGATAGGAGCGCCCGTTTTTAAGTTAATCCGACATAAATGTTTTGCAACCTACACGTATAAAGTATTTTTGATCACGTTAAATAAAATTAAAAGGTATATTGCAAATTATCAGGTATAAACATAACATAAGAGTATTACAAACACTTAATTTTAAGATCATAAACTGTTTTCTTTGTTTAAGGTTTTATTTCAAAACTGTAAATAATGTATAAATAATTTAGAAGAATTAAATAATTAACTTATTAGCTAAGGTAAAAAAAAATGAAAATATCAAACAAACAAAAGAAAACAAACTATAGCAAATGTTTGAAGTGGTTGCCATTTTGTTGGAGATATAATATTTCCCTTCTTGATGTTAACAAAAACTGTGACAATCTGGAATTGGTCTGAGGGAAATTCTTCAACGATACTTACGGGCAACAGCTAACGTAGCAACATTACACAAGCCATACACAAAAGGCATATCGCTCAACTCTTGATTCGTAAATCTATCCATAGTTTTAAAGAAATAATTTACGCAAAGAACTATTTAGCTTTACCAACATGAATGTAAAATAATTAAAATGTTCAAGCAATAAACAAATTGTCAACAAACACTGCCAACTACTATTTTTTATTTCATACATTTTATACCTTTTCAATACCAAGTCATGATTTACTTAAAACTTAATAATTATTTTTCTTGAAATCGGAGGCTTCTAACGAAATAAGACAAGAGTACCTTTTTTTTGTAAAAATGTTGGTTCTTTTTAATTTTACTACAAATAATTAAAAAGTAACCAGAAAAAAAGTTTGACATTTTTATCTTTGCTGACCGCTGAATTTTAAACGACCCTATATACATTTTAGCATAGAATGTTATAAAATCAGTTAGTAACAATACCAGTAGTATACGATAAAAATTTCAAAAAATATCTACCGGGGACGAAAATATTAACAAAAAACCATCTTCAATAGGAATTATAAAACACCCTGTAATATGAAAACGTTTCACTTTTCAAGATTCCTGTATATGAAGTTTTTGTCATATTTTCAGACAAAAATGCGGCTGGTAAAATATTGCGATATAGTTTCGGGACACCACATATAATATATTTAAGAAACCGTTAGTAATAAAATAACTGACTTTATTGGTAATTGTTCATTGGAAATACGAAATAAGCCAGAAATGTTCAGCTGCATCCAGCTCCGGTAATATTTCTTATATATTTTTAAATCAACACGCTTTTTATGATACGTTTTATGCCAATTAACAGACCAAAAGTAAAAAGGCAAGTGATTCCGATGAAATTCCCATCGAAACTTCTGAAGGTAATTGATAGTGACTCACATCATTCTTAATCTCTTTAAAGCTGTATATAGGATAGGTATCTTTCCTAAAGCTTGGTACCAATCTACATTTTATAAATGCATATTGCCCTTCTTACTTATTTTAATAACTTATTTGTTAATACAATGTTAATGTTAGGTATTATCCTGATATACCTTATATAGGTATTATACTTATATACCTGAAACCTGGCATTTCAAGCATTTATTAAAAAAATACAATTAAATTGAACCTATTTTTTGAATGAGATTATGTTTGTCAAATATTTTTTTAATACAAAAAGAAAAAATTAAAATTTGACACGCATGTATAACTTCATTTAAAAATAAGATTGACATTTAAAAAATAATTGATGACGTCAGATTTGAGACATCATGTATAAAATTTTCTTACATTGAAATAAATATGTGAATGTTTTAAAAAAATTTTGTTTTGTTAAATAATCATTAACAGTTTTTCCAACTATGAACAGTTTTTTGAGTATAGGGCTGGACCAGATTCTTTCTTCTTTTTGCCAACTGATCTAGTTGAGCTTCAGTCTACTCTAAAGGAGATAAAGAAGAAAAATACGTCTGGCTATGATGAACTTAATGTACGGTTATTTTTCAATTTACCTGATTCGGCACTGGAGGTACTTGTATCTGCAATTAATCATTCTTTCAATAATGGCCAATTTCCCAATTGTCTTAAAGTAGCCAGAATCATGCCTTCGTTTAAGGGGAGAGCTTCAGAATCACCCTCTTCTTACAGACCAATAGCATTGCTTTCCACCCTCTCAAAAATCATCGAGAAATTGGTTAAAAAGTGACTTATGTCATATTTAGCTGAAAAGCAAATTATAAGATCGGAGCAATTTGGGTTTCAAAGTGCCAAGGGAACATCAGATGCAATCTTTTCATTCTTTGAGTCCTTATTTTTGAGCTTGAATAGTGGTGATATTGCTGCAGCAGTTTTTTATGACTTGACCAAAGCATTTGACTGTGTTAGTCACGAAATACTGCTGTGGTAGCTTGAGCGGTATGGATTCAGAGGCTCTTCAGTAGTTTGGGTCTTATTTGCATACTAGAATGCAGAGTGTTTCTGTGAATGGTGCCCTTTCAAGGGAGCAGCTTGTGACTCATGGTGTTCCTCAGGGTTCAGTTCTTGGGTCACTTCTATTCCTCATTTATATTAATGACATGGCCAATCTTAGGATCTCAGGAAAATTCATTCAGTTTGCGGATGACTCAATAATTTTATGGCATGACACGAGTGCTATGAATCTAAATACCACAGTTAACAGAGATATTGTTGATATCAAGAAATGGTGTGATTCCAACAAACTGTATTTAAATATTTTAAAAACTAGTGTTATGAATTTTAAAAGTAATTGAAATAATGTGTTTTTAGAAAATCGCATTCTAAACAATTTAGACGAAAATAAATTTTTAGGTTTATTTATTGGTAATAAACTAAAATTTGAGGGCCATATCACGCAATTGTGTAAAAAAATATCAGCAAATTGTTATGCTCTTAAAGTGTTCGCACGAGAGGTTGATTTTGATATGGCGAGAAATGTTTATTTTTCTTTAATTGAGTCCCATTTAAGGTATGGTTTGTGTTTCTGGGGTGCATGCACACATTACTTATTTAATAGTGTTTTTGTTTTGCAAAAGAGAGCGATCTGACGTCTGTGTAATGTGAGTATGAGAGAGTCTTGCAAACAGTTATTTATCACTCATAAAATCCTAACTCTTCCTGCCTTATTTATATTGAAATCTGTTTGCCTCGTTCATAAGAAATTTGGAAATGTGAACACAACTAATAGGCATGAATATAGCAGTCGACGAGCTAATGATATGCTCTTGCCTAAGCCTACAAATTCACCGATCAAAAGAACTTTTATATTTGATGGTAAAAAACTCTTTAATCATCTTCCTGCAGAATTGAAAGGTATAGGTAGCTGGAAACTTTTTAGAAAACGTGTTAAAAAACTCTAAGTTGCAAAGGGCTATTATGAAATAACTGAATTTTTGTCGGATAGATTTTAGTCATTTTTACTTTTTTCTTGCAGGACTTTAGGTATATTCTTTATATTTTTCACACCATATCATTTCGCCTAATTTATTTCTGTGATTAATTTTTTTTACAGTTTTACATTTAATAAAATTGTATATTTCCGGAGTGAATAATATCTGTTTGTGATATACATATTGATATTCTTGACATTACATTAGCTTTGTATGTTTTGGTTCAGAGTCTTGGAGGAGTATTTCTGAAGAATGGGGATGTTGTTGGTTTTACCGGTATAGGTAAACCATATTCATGGAAGCAGAATGTCTTTAGGATGATGGAGCATAGCATGCTAAATAACCTTTTTACATGTTTGTGTATATGTTTTTCTTTTTTACAGCTTTGTCAACAAATTTACTTTTATGACAATAAAGCATATATTGATTGATTGATTGATTGAGTGTATTAGTATTATTTATTATCAACTATATGTAATTTGTAGTAATTGTAGTATTTAATTTTAAAATTTGAATTTCTCGCCTTTATATTATGATATGGCTCGATTATGGCGAGATTAAATAGTGAATTTATATTTATGAATTTATGGAATTAGGAAGCTAATAAAAGTTATAATTTATCTATTTGTTTAACCGCTGACCATGCAGAATTATACATAATTTTGAGTTATTGCCTTCAACAGAATTCAGGCACTATTTTGTTTAATAGTCCTAAAAGTCTGACTCAACTGTAAAAAGTCATATCATAAAACATTAATTTTGTCTGTTCATGTTTATTATTTTGGCCCGCAAAGATCAAACGTCAATTGAAACAAGCCGTTCTGCTTATTGATTAGACAGGATCCTGGTATTTTTCTTTCTCTCACGTCGCCCTCGGTGTCTTCTAAGTAAATATGTGGCAGTTTCAGGGGCAAATCGAAAAAATAATCTGATTATTTTTATAGTTTTCCAGTTCGAGTCTCCGAATGGAATTCTAAAATCAAATTTGCCATCCAGTGCGGCGCTCCGGGCATCCAGAAGCTTTCTATAAATTTATATTATTATTGTAAGGAAAATTAAGTTCGGGCAGAATTGAATTTTTGCCTGGAATAGTGGATGAGTCTTTGTTTGTTTATACTGTCTTGGGACGTTGGGGTCGGAAATTATTCTAAAACGAGATTGGTTTTCTTGTTGGTCAATTAAATGAATTTGTTTATTAATTATATTAAATGCGTCAATGGCTACGAACTATTTAATAATACAGTTCCTAAATTCTGTTAAAGGTAAGGAATCACTTTTTAGTTTTAATTATTAGCAAACTAACCAGTTTGCTTTATTTTGATAATTTGAGTATATTATTTCAGTAAAAATTAATTTAAAAATTACTCTCTTATACACCCAGTTATTGAAAGAAATGATTTAATAATTTAGCGTATAAGAAAATAATTTTTAAATTAATTTTTACTAAAATAGTAACGCAATACCCCACTAAATAAGTAAATAATTATAAATCTGTCACAATAAAGATTTTTGACGTCCATATCATTTACAAGAGTCATTCATTCTTTGCAGCAGATCCTGTAGATATTCAATACTGTTTGTTGTTACTACAGTTTGTTGTTAAATTGTTGACCATTTAGTTTTATTCATTCATTTTAGATAACTTGGAGGATCTTTTAGGTTAACTTTAAATTTCGATTACGTAGTTATAACAGGCTACTTCAATATTGATTTTTTAAAACAAAATACAACTTATTTTGAAGTATTTTAGTGTTTCCCAGCATATTACAGACCCAACAAGAATTAAAATGAATACTGGTGATGGCACTCTTATTGATTATATAATTTGCAGTAATGATTTGGTGTCATTAAGCTCCGAGTCGCTTGCCATAGCAGAAAAAATCACGGATCATAATATGATTCATTCAATATTTCAATATGATAACATAAAGGTTAAAAAAACATGACTTTCAGAGATTATAACAACATAAATATGGAAAATTTGATAAACGATGGTTTGCATATCAATTGGGATCAGATGTACCGTCTTCTAGATATTAATGACAAAGTGCAGTTTTTTAATGAACATATTTTACAGCTTTTAAATACACATGCTCCGACTAAAAATAAAATTATTACCGAAAAAATATACTGTCCATGGATAACAGAAAATATAAAAACTCTTATCAAATTACGTCATCGTGCTCATAAAAAAATATCTGAAAAGTAATTCTCAGCCTCATTTTGATTATTATAAACAGCTAAGAAACTACACAAAACATGTTTTTGAAGCTGGTAGACAATGGTACAGTGAAAACATCTTGTCGGACTTGCATTGTCTTATTTATTTAATGTAACACGACGTTTCGGTTGGTAAGTATCTCCAACCGTTATCAAGTGTAAACTCCAGTTTAAAACCAGTTTACACTTGATAACGGTTGGAGATACTTACCAACCGAAACGTCGTGTTACATTAAATAAATAAGACAATGCAAGTCCGACAAGATGTTTACACAAAACATGCTATAATACGAGAAAAAATTACATTTTTTAATCAATTATTAAACAATAAAGGACAAGAATTTTGGAGAGTGGCAGATAATATAATCTTAACTAAAAAAAAATATATCAAAACGATCTACCTACTTACATATCAAATCCAACAAATATTGGAAATTTTTTAATACTGTCTCCACCCTACCTGATACTGCAAGTGAATAATGTTTTGAATTTTATCAAAATAAAACCATAAATAATATAAAATTCAATTTCCAGCTTTTGGACCAAGACAATATGATTAAAATAATCTCGACTATTAATTCAAATGCAACGGGAATCGATGATATTTCTATAAAAGATACAAAATTGTTTTTGCCTTTTTGCTCAAATCCTTTATCGCATATTATTAACGAATGTATTCTTCAACAAAAGTGTCCAAATGTGTGAAAAAGGGCAATTATTAAACCCATTCCAAAAAATTCAAATCCAAAAGAGCATAAAGATCTCAGACCAATTAGTATTCTACCAGCATCATCTAAAATTCTGGAAAAACATATTTTTAATCAAATTTCAAATTTTGTTGATATTCATAAAATTATCCCCGATTGTCAATCCACTTTCAGGAAAAACTTTAGCATGTCTACAAGTTTGGTGGGTATTTTAAATGAGATTAGGGTAAATGATAAGATTGGCCAGCCAACATGTATGGCCTTAAAATTAAAATATATTGTTATTTCAGAGAGCGGTGTAAATTTTTTCAAGGATTATTTGCGTAATAGAGAAAGTTGTGTTATGGTGATTCGGCAGTCTGAAAAGCATTTATTACTCAGAATTTACACTTTTTAACCAGGGAGTTCCTTAAGGCTCTATAGTATCGCCGTTACTTTTCTCTGTTTACGTGGCTGATATGTACAAAGTAATAAAACACGCCACTTTGCAACAATATGCCGATCATTCCCAAGTTTATATTTCAATTCACATTAATAATATAAATCTATTGTATCAAAATTTTAATAGTGATTTAATTATTAGTCTACATAAATATGTAGAAACTCATAATCTTAAGCTTAATGCCACAAAATCTAAAATTCTTATTATGTGCTGCAACTTTAATATGAGGCAAAGGCATATATTTTTTGATGCACGCATCTTGGGGTTATTTTTTGGAGTCTTTTTTTCGCCTCGTCTATACTCTTTCCTTGCGCTCGTCCGCTGTGGCACTGCCGCTGCCTGTTTTAAAATCTTACGTTAATTAATTGTAGATCTTACTTTGCATTCCTATATAAAAACATTATTTTTATTTTTGTAAAATGGTTTTTGTAAAATGTAAAGGGCTTTTTCATCCCTTCTTTGCTTGTACTTACTAAGGAAAACGGTTTTATAATCAAGATAATAGTCCTAGTTGTCAAT
Organism: Anthonomus grandis grandis; assembly: GCF_022605725.1. NCBI lineage: Eukaryota > Metazoa > Arthropoda > Insecta > Coleoptera > Curculionidae > Anthonomus > Anthonomus grandis. Next base: position 22,009,795 of record NC_065554.1, on the reverse strand, counting down.
GTAATTTTTTTCCTTGTAAATTTTATTGACCTATAAAACTACAAATGTTGACAAATAAACCATTTTGAATCGAACTTAAATTTGAATTCATTCGTCCGCTTTTGCAAGAGCTTCCTCAAAGATTGTTTCGCGATAAATATTGAAAAGGAGAGGAGAGAAAATACACCCGTGCTGAATACCACGCTGTGATTAAATCTAACAAGCTTTTTATCCTTAATACAGGTTTGTATAGTCTTATATCCCGAGTATCAATATTTTTCGTTATTTATTTTTCTTGTTAAACTTTATCAAATGCTTTCTCAAACTATAAAACAAATGTGCTTATCTTAATTCATGTGCAGACATTTTTGTATAAGAATATTTAATCCAAATAGTGCTTTTTTTGTACTCATACACTTCCTGAACCCTATCTAATTGTTACCTAATTCTACATCTAATTTTATATAAATTCTATTGTGAATAATACGCAGTAGAACTTTGGTTCATCAGTAAGATCATTGGCTACTCAGAGCATTTGGCGTTTGAGTTTTTGGGTAGCGTTATAAATGTAGACTGGAGCTACTCTTTAAGAATAATGCCTATTCTATATACAGAGTTAAAGAGATCAACAAAGATGTCGATGGAGTCACTATCAATTAACTTTAGCAGTCCGATGAGAATTTCACCAGGACGACTTTTGGTTTATTTCTTTTTTAAGTAATTTCTGGTCGTTTTTTTTCTACAAAATCAAGACTTAATTCCGGTCAAGTATTGTAAAAGAGGGTTTTGTTATCGGTCCATTCTGCAAGTTGTTCATTGAAATCTCTTAAGAGCTTCTCTTCTCTATTTTTCAGTATGGTAGATAATTTCCTTTTTTCTAGACCTGTCATTTCTTTTGAAACTGGTTTTTCTTAATCTTCTTTTTTTTTGGAGTTTGACATTTATACAAAAATCATTGCTACATGTCAAATGCAGTACTACCTGCACTGATCAGCCTCTTTATAATAAATATCCCTGGTAGCCCATATAGATCTGTGATAAATTTTTCTGTCTCAATAACTATGGAAGAATATGCTGTCCAAGAATTTCCTGAAGTAAAATAATTAGCGCATTCTCTGAAGAAGAGATGTTTTTAATAGAGAATTGATGTTCTGCGTTTGCTCTTTGCTAACAAACCTATTTTAAGTTTTAAGACGAGAAAAAAACTTTCAGTATCGTTAGTTTTATCCATTTTAAATTACTGTTGTTTTATCATTTACTATCCTTGACTTGATAAAATAACCCAGCAAAAACTGCAACGTGTACAAAATAAATGTTGTCCATTTGTGTGTAATTTAAAAAAATTTGATCATGTGTCCATATACAGTATTGTGCATAAATATAGCAACAAGCGAAAAAATATTATTTGCTCCTTTATTTATTTCATATTATTTCTTTACTTGTAAGTACACGCCTCTGTATTATTTATAAATATACCGAGATATCATAAGAATGTCAATGCAGAGTAAGGAACTTCATGTTTGTTTATTTAGACAATGTTCATAAATATAGCAACATTCTTGTTTCGCATTTATTTTATCATTTAAATATCGATTTACCTGCTGTAAAGTTGTTATTTTTGAATTCCAGAATTAACTTAAAATGGGTCACTCAAAAACCGTCTCTGGTGATGTAAGAAAAATTATTGTGGATCATTATGAAAATGGTGTTAGGCAGAGTGACATTGCAAGAAGCTTACGGCTTCACAGGTCAATCGTATCCAGAGTTTGCAAAAAATTTTGCCTTACTGGAACAGCTGCACCGGCGCCCATTCCTGGTAGACCCATTAAAACAAATTTGAGGATGGATAGGCAGCTGCTACGAATTTCCAAAGAAAATCCCTTTTTGTCTTCTTCCCAAATTTTGGCAAAATTAAAAGAGGGTGGAGGAGTAAACCTCAGTTCCAGTACCGTAAGGAGAAGACTACTTGATGCCAACTTACCTGCTCGTCGCCCCGCCAAAAAACCGTTACTCTCAAAGAAGAACGTCAAGGCTCGTTTTCACTATGCCCAATCTCATGTCCACTGGTCTGTAGCTGATTGGAAGAAAGTCGTATTTAGTGATGAATTTAAATATAATCTATTCAGGACTGATGGAGTGATGTACGTGAGACGCCCCAGTGAACAAAGATTAAACAAAAAGTACATTTGCCCCACAGTTAAACATGGAGGGGGAAATATTCTTGTATGGGGATGTTTCTCGGCTCGTGGCATGAGACCCATAGTAAGAATAGTGGGCAAAATAGATCGTTTTATATACAAAGACATTCTGCAAACACACTTAGTGCCATATATGGATGAAGTCATGCCAGTAACAGCCATATTTCAGCATGACAACGATCTAAAACATGTTTCTCAATTTGTTAAGAGGTGGCTATCCGATGAAAAAATAAATGTAATGGTATGGCCATCTCAATCGCCAGACCTAAACCCTATAGAGAATTTAGGACATTACATTGACACCAAAATCAGGCACCTAAGATGCTCTAATGCAAATATTCTCTTTGAAATAGTGGAAAAGGCTTGGAAACAAGTGATCAATGACTATATTATGAAATTAATTGAGTCCATGCCAAGACGATATGCAGATGTTATAAAGGAGAAGGGATACTACACGAAATATTTAATTGATTTTAATTTAGTTGGGTTATATTTTTTTAGAATCAAAACTATTTGTTGTTGCTATATTTTTGAATAATAAATTTGCATAAAACAATTTGGTGTTTTATTTATTATGATACAAAAAATATGATAATATGAAAATATAAATAGGCTCTAACTATTCTTGTAAACAATATATAAACCTTACTTATAAAATAGAGACTAAAAGATATATAACAGGAAAGTTCAATGTTGCTATCTTTTTGCACAATACTGTATATCTCTCGATTGCAGTGGCTAAAAATGTCATTTGTTTTTAAGTTTAATTTTCTTACATTTATGTATCAACTCTATAAAAACCAAAAGCCAAAATATCTGTTAGAGAAATTAATTCCAAGAAATGCGATTCATGTTAGAGATATAAGACATAAGACTCCGGCATTGCCACACCCTAGAATAGCTCTTTTTTCACGTAGTTATACTTACATTGCCGTAGCATTTTATAATAGATTTAGACCTAATTTTTCAATTCCAATATCCGCTTTAAAAATTATTATAAGACTTTGTTCTTGGAGAAACAATTGCACAATTAGTTTTTTGTTCTCTGCGGATTCACAAATGTATTTAATTAATTTTTTTTTCTCTTTCAATTTGTTCTTTGGTTAATTTTTATAATACTACTACTTGTTTGTCAAAACATTTGTAATTATTATTATTAGGGTTAAGATATAAAAGTAGCTTTAGCTTATCTTCGCCTTTTTGGGCAAATGTAATGTAATATGCATTTGATACCAAAAGGTAAATTGCATAAAGATATATTTATTTATTTATTTAATAACCTAAGCCTCTAGAGCTTATGATGTTTAATTTTTTCCCACATATGAGCAGAATTAAATTAAATTCCTCTGCAAAATCCTGATCTGTTTGTAGTTCTTAGTCATTTTGATGTTTCATATTTTTCATGTTGTTATATTGTTTTTATTTTCTAGAATATAATTAATTTAAAGCTTTTTCGTTCTTTGAATTGTTATCTCCTTCTGAAATTTTCTTCTCTGCATAATATCTTTCAGGCTTTCCTCTTAAATATTTTTTTTATTTTTTACCTCTTTCACATTCAGTAAATGCTTTTATCCATTACACAATTTATCTCTTTATTTAATTTTATTGACATATGATGAATCCAGTAATTATTGTCATGTAATTTAATATGGTTTCCAAATTTCTAAATGTTGCTTTGTGTTTTTTTTAATTTGATTTTATATATATGTATTAATTTATTATCTTAATTTATAAACAAATCACATAGTGTTATATCATATGGTGGTAAAAAATAATACTTAGAATACAGAATACTTATAACTTCTTGTTTAAAACAATTGACCAATAAATAAAATATAAAACGAACATATAAATGAAAAAATTTCAAAATAACCAACTAACGGTTAACCACATAACTCTTTTCTTCTTCTTTAATAATTAAATTATTTAAAAATTAAATCCTTTTAACCCTATTATATTCAACGAAAAAAAAAACCCAGACACAGATGTCCCATGGCATAATTTCAAGGACCTATATAAATAAAAATATAAAACGAACATATAAATAGAAAAATTTCAAAATGACACACTAACGGTTAGAACAACATAACCCTTTCCTTCTTCTTTAATAACTAAAATATTTAAAAATTAATCCTTTTAACCCTATAATATTCAACGAAAAAAAAACACACAGACACAGATGTCCCATGGCATAATTTCGAGGATTAACTCCCAGAACCACTTAATTTAAAAAGTCTTAATATGTCCGCTGTCAGTCAAATTTCGAATTCGATAAGATTAAAAACGACTTAAACTGGTTTGTTTTTAGTCGAAAATATGTCTTCGGCAGTGCGGGTAGTGCTGGGAAGCCCGTACGCTTCATTGGAGATAAACAGTGAAATTTCGTCGTTCAAAAAAAAATATTTAGGTAGCCGAGATAAGTCCGCAAGTTTGGTGCCGATGGACTTAATAATTGACAGGTTTAGATAAGTTTTCAGGCGCCGTGGTCATTTTCTTTTTTTTTATGTCATCAACCTGGATTTTATAAAAGGATGTGAAGATTATACACGAAAAATGGTCTAGAATGTTAGTGGAAGTCGATGATAATAAGTTGTTTAAAAAGGAATCAATATTTCCTCTTACAAACCGATATGGCATGACATTGATATTCGACATATGATGAAGAGTTTATGAAGGTCTATAAGGAACACAGAATTACTTTAAACGAATTTTAATTCATAACATTCATAAAGTATTATAGTGTGTGTTTGGAAAATAACTATTTCCCTGATAAATGGAAAGAAGCCAATATTACATGTCCCTAAAATCCAACGAAATTTAATCAAATTCGTTCTATATCTATTTTTCTTGTAGAAGATTATGGAAAACCAAATATTGATTTTTTTTAAAAAAGATTAATCTGTTATCTGAGCATCAATCTGGATTCCATAGAGATTATAGTTATTGTCAGTTAATTATGACTCTCACAATATTAATTCAATTAATATATTTAAGGCATTTGATAGTAATCAGGCTACAGTTATGATCCTACTTGATTTCTTGGTTGTCATAAAATATAATATCGGATTTAACAAATCCACTTTGCCATTGACAGCATTTTTTTAGATAACCGTAAGCGAAGCTAATGATGGTAAAGTAGCTGATTTACTTAGAGTCATATTGGGAGTGAACCAGAGTAGTATTTGAAGCCAATATACTACTAGAAATAACGAATAAACTAACAAATATATTAATATATATATATAATGTAAATGTATTATTAAATAAGGCTTCTTTATCCAAGTCCTAAAAATTATTTTGCAAATGTAAAAAACTTAATGTATACCATAACTTACTATGAATACGATTCACCTACCTCTTTAGCAACCTCTATATCAAAATAGTAGAAAAAAATCAAAACACAATACAGGGTGTCCGGAAGCTAGATGCAATCCTTTAAGGGGATGATAGCTGACTTAATTTCAAACATTTCAAGCTAAATATGTGTAGGTCGAAATTTGTTTATAAATTGTTTATGGCAATTTTTGCATTTTTCTCAAGAAATACCAAAATTTCACACTTAAACGGTATAGAGCGCAAGTTACAATTAGTTTTGGAGTTTCAAAGTTTATTTTGTCTTGCCTAATGTGTATTAATAAAAATACGATCAATTCCAAGCTTCTGTGTAAACTTATAGAAAAAATAGAGACATTGAAACGCCCTTTATTTTTAGATATCACTCATGCCGATGCCTGGCCAATTCTCAGAATTATGGCCTCTTTTGTGCGGCAGGTCATGTAAACAAAAATTATTAGACTGAGACCTCTCATAAGCCTACTAAGCATTAGAGCCCCGATTGTGGGGTTATTTTAGGTTTTAATGCTAAATAAAACACAATTTTGTTTAAACTATTTATTATTCATGTTCAAAATGCAATCCATTATTTCTAATACAGGCACGAGCCCTTTTTGTTACTTCGGTGGTGGTTACTCTTATGGTCATATCTTCTTTCATCCTGTCAAATGCTTCATTTATTTTGCGAATCAACTCTTCTCTTGTTCTTATTTCGGTGGTGTATACAAGCTCCTTTGCCCGGCCCCATATGAAAAAATTCAACGGAGTTAGGTCAGGCGATCGAGGAGGCCAAGGAAAGGTTCCGCCTCTACCGATCCAACCGTCCGGAAAACAGTCGTCTAAGTAATTCCTGACAGCCAAGGACCAATGCTGTATATAAAATTATCTAGTAAGTAAGCATCTTTAGGATAATAGATAAAGGTTTAATCTTCTCACGCACATGTCGAGAATAAAATAAAGAATTTTGGTTAGTGGTAAAGCTGTTTTGTGATTTGCTAAAGGTTTTTCAAGATATTTTTATGTTTTTTTTAGAGTCAAAATTATGTTTTATTTTCTTCCAGGAATTTAAAGTTACTTAACGATTTTTTCTAAAACTTGCCAGATTAATCTAGAAAAATAAGAAATGGCTTTAAAATCCAGAAAAAAATTAAAAGATATCTTGAAATGTCTAGTTTCAAGTGCCTGGAATCAAATAAAAAGCAGCTTAAAAATCTGGAAAATATGGGACATGACTCAGAATGCCTAAAAGTATCTTAAAATGACATAAAGTGCCTGATATTAAATTAGAAATAGATCCAAAATTCTAATAAAATCTAAGAGATGACCTGAATGCTTGGAATGAAAGTAAAAATAGGTCCAAAGATCTGGCAATATCTAAAATATAATTTAAAATGCCTGGAAGAAACTTAAAATTAGTTTGACACATATTTTTTTGTGTTTTGCACACATTGTATTATTAAGTACTTCCCTTTCTCTTCAAAATAACGTATTAAAGCGTCATTTACGGTATTTTTATTGCTTATGAAAGATCGTTTCAATTTTTTATTATTATGGAATCTGAACCCTATCTATAATAAATCTGTAACCAAGCTTGGTGACTATTTTTTTTCAAATAATTTAATTTCAAACTACAAGTCACTTAACCGTTTGCTCCCTAAACAACCGGTCCTATAAACCTTCCTATTTAACAAAAGATACAATTTGAGACCACATTTTATCGATTTGTGACATGAGTCTGAAGCTGAACAAATTGTTGCTGCTTATTCGACCACTGGACTTACCAAAATAAATAAATAGGAATCAGTAGTTACATGACTAGAGGCTTATAGATCTGGATATTCTAAGGAGTATTTTTCTTCAAATTTAAACTCGTGTATGCTTTATTTTATCTGTTAGTCTTATCGTAATATTGCTGCTTATTCAGCTACCGTACTTAATTATCAAAAGAGTTATAATATACCAAAATCTGAAAATGTGAATAGAATCAAATTCCAATCTGATTTCATTAATTTGTAGTATGCGGCTGAAACAGAACAAACTGTTGCTGCTTATTCGACCGCTGGACCAAAATAAATAAATAGGAGTTAGTAGTTACATAATTAAAGATTTATAGATTGGGATATTCTAAGAAATATTTTTCTAGCAGATTAAACTTGTTTAAGCTATATTTTATCTGTTAATTTTATCTTAATTTGCTAACTATTCAACCACCGAACTTAATAATGAAGAGAGTCATAATATACCAAAATCTAAAAATACGAATAGGTTTTTCAAATCTAAGTTCATGAATTAGTGGTATAAGGCTGAAACTGAACAAACTGTTTCTGCTTATTCGACCACTGCTTGCCAAAATAAATAAATAGGAGTAAGTAGTTAGATAACTAAAAGGTTATAGATCTGGAAAATATAAGGATTATTTTTCTAGCAGATTAAACTCGTTTAAGCTTTATTCAACCACCGTACTTATTAATAAAGAAAGTTATATTATACCAAAATCTGAAAATGCAAATAGAATCAAATTCCAATCTGATGACCACTCGTAATATTAACGGTTACCAAGAGATTTGGCATATGAATTTAACAACCGGTCCCATCTATAACTCATTTTCAATTTAAACCTCCTCTGTATAAATTATCTTTTATGCAAAACTACCGTTACGAAGGAGATGCGTTTTCGGCGATAACGCCTCACGAAAATTACACGCCTTTAAGTGCCATCCTTTTATACATATGCGATTTTGTGTATGGAGATTTATATTCGTATATTTTTTTCTTATTTTGAATGGGCTTTCGATGGGCAGATGGTGTCGAAGGAGATACTTTAAATCTTTGCATTGTTTAACAGGCTATACAATTTATTACCGCCCTCTCTACCTCCCCCGAAATACGCGTGAAATTCGCCACTTTTTCTTCAACATTACATCAACGTATTCGCGTCTATTTTATTTACAACGAAAGAAGCGGAAAAATAAAGGAAATAAATGGCACACGCCACGAGGCAATACGCTCTAAGTCACTCTTTAGCAGCGGCTCATATTTTCCGTAAATGTAAAATGATATTTCACCAAACTCCTTTTGAAGTTTCCTTACGGTTTTTCGCCTGGTTTTCAGATGAATTTTATCCGGTTTTTTAGTAGTAAAAGGCACTTGAAAAGGCGAGGAGTATGTAGCGATTTAAAGCTATTGAGTTTAGAAGTAATCTTTTATAGGATAAGACATATTATGTGGTGTCTACTATCAAAAAACTTAAATCAGGATCCTTCCAACTAGTTGAGTTTTAGGGCAATGGATTACAGCTGAAGTTTCTCGGATTTAATTTATTATAAATCGTTGATATACTTCTTTCTGTCTGCAGAAAATAGGTTTAAAAATAGCTTTATTATAGTAATGATAGTAGATAGGTATTATAGGGTTATCATAAGGTAAGCCTAAATAAAACAAATTGAATAATTGATCTTCCGTGGTAGAACATTCAATCATTTAAAATTCTTAAGAACTAAGAGTATTAAATTGCCATAAGCAATGAATTGCAAATTTTAAGTCTCAATGGCTACCCAAAGATGTGATCACTAACTGGAAAGGCTGGTAGGATAAGTCTTTCTCGCTTCTTTTCGCAATTGAAACTTCTGGAATATTTGTAAGAGTACTCTTAATAATGAGATATTTGATACTGGTCTTGATAAAGTCTTTAAAAGAAAGGAGTTAGTCTTAATTGCACTTTATTTACTTCTCAAAAGTCTAATTTTAGGGTAAAGCACTTAAAAAACCACTTGTTTTATATTATGTACTGTGAAGTGTGTGGATGGCTTCTAAAAGCCTGATGAGGCTCTAACTAGAGCGAAATACGTGTAGCCCGTTTATTACATGTTGTGAGACCGTGGCTTTGTGTTTTTCTTTGTTTTCGTCAATTTTGTATCTTGGTCTCTTAGAGAAATAATGAGATTTTTGGATAGCAGAACAAGTCAAAAAATTGTTTATGCAGAAGTACCTAAACATCAAACGACACTCAAAAATATATCGATAAGTAAGCTCGATATGTTCTTTTGGCACAAACTCTTAAAAAAAGAAGTTAAAAATTATTTGTTTAAATTTAAATATTAATATCCAGGCAATATTATAGTGACTGGCCAAATTTTCTTATTTTAGAGCTTCACGTTAACTAGGATATATTATCCATTATCCATTATATGTTCAGACATATTACATCAATCAACCAGGCTGATAATATTGATTTCTGGCACTCTGTACTGCGATACTAAGCTGAGTTAGTGAATTATTAGTTACTACTTACGATACTTCAGGTAATAAAACAAAAAAAACACAATTTTCTTATATAAATCATACATTAACATGTATTTCAAGCTTTGCTTTTTTACAGACAAAAACAGCTTTAAAATCTAAATTTGACAGAGAGGAAAATACTTTATTAATTTCAAAGCAAATGACCGACAGTAAGTTTTGCAAAAAATAAATTATGTCCTCTTTTTTATAGATAGTTCTATGAAATAAGCCCTGTTACTCCAATTACCACCGGGATTACTCTTGTCCTCATAACCCATATTCTTCCTACTTCTAACTCTAGCTATGATATTATAATCAGATGGGATGGAAACATCTACCTATAATCAAGTATTGTTTCTTCATTTCCATAGATCTATTAATATGAATATCTTGGTCCCATATGAGTGTGATCTTATTGGAATCTATTTCAAGATCGTACAATGTTTCACTTACTTTAATGCCGTACTCTTTACACAAATTCCTATGAAAGTGGATGAAAATTGTGTTGTAATGCTCAAGATAGTCTTTCTTGGTGAGGATCGAATAAGCTGAGATAACATATTAAACAGTCAAACATTCTGTCTGATGTTTGTCTTGAGATAGCTAGTTTGTTTCCAATTTCAGTTTCATATTTGACCTATACCTCCAGTGTCCTTGCATTTCATTTTCTTTTTATTTATCAGTTGTTTCATAATTAATTTTTTCTTTTATTTTAGCTTCAATCTTTTTCAGTTCATGTTGAGCATGAGCTTGCTCATGTTATAACCTCGCTTTTCGTCTATAAACTAGTTCAAGAAATTTTTATCATGTTGTTTTAGGTCAAGAACTTCCATTTTAGTAATAGTGCTAGTGCTAGTACTCTACCTCTCTTCTCGGAGCATAGTCTATCTAGATTGGATCTTGGGTGTAGCGCACCATGGATGGTCAGGTGCTTTCTTGTTTTCCAATTTATTGATTGGATTTCTACCTGAGTCCATGTAAATATTTACTAAAGCTGTATTGTAACATAGGAATTGTTAGGGTTGTAATGGCCAACACCTTATTTTTGATTCCGAGCTCAATCTTGAGGTTTCTTTTGATTCTTCTGGGGTATTCCTGGATAATTTTTTTCTCCTCTGCTTATCATTAATATTCTAATGTTCTTACATTCTGATGCTTTATTTGTCTTTTTTAATGTCTGAACATTTTCAATTAATTGCTGAATTTTTTTACTATACCTAGTTGAATTTTAAACTTGCTGTCGTCTTTGGCTATGAGCTTTAAGTCATTGAAGTAGATAGATGATAAGTATTATTATCAATATTATTAATAATATTATTACATAGTTCTGAATTAGTAACAGCGATAGTATAATAGTACTAATACAGTATTCAGAACGAACGAAAAAACGATTAGGTACTTATTTGTCTAAACACTGCTCTCTATGGTCATATTGTATATCCAACCCTTGTGTGTGATTTACTTTATTATTTAAACCAATATGAATTATGAAATAATTATTATTTTTATTTATATTTCTTTGTAAATTTTAAATCTATGACTTAATACATAAAAATTTAAATGATGACCAAATTTTTTAAACTTTTTGGTATATGTAGCGTTAAACTTGAATTGTATCTTTCTCTTATCTTACCGTTTAGAGTCGTATCATAAAAGTCTAATTTTATCTAATTTGAAAAGCCATATCTTAGAGCTGATGAGAGATATAATTGTCTCAATATAAAAGTTATTTATTTTCCTGCGAAAAAAGTGGAATTGTTCTCCTGTAATCAGCAACTTGTTCCAGAATTGGTGATTTCGAATAAACAACTCAAATAATATTTAAATTATATGCACGTAAAAGTCAAATTTAGGTTTGGGAACCTAAGAGAGATATAATTGCCCTAGTAGTTCAGAAAGACTTAAAATACTTGGAAAACTAGAGCCTCTATAAACTCTAGGATAAATATTTAAAGGTTATTGAAATTTGTAAAAAAAGGGCTTTCCAAGATGTGGTTTGGAGTGTATAACTTAAAAAGTCGCATTTTCCCAAAGTGATTGGTTTTCCGGAGAAAAGGTTACTTAATAAGGTAAGTCGTCCTATATTACCGATTGCAACCTGACAATAGTTGTATATTTTAATATGTTCTTAGAAAGGTTTATGTGAAATTTGTCAGAAAAATGGTTGCCTAATTATTTATTTATTTTGTGAATTCTTTTTTATTCAGCTCAACAGGCATATCTCAGGAATGTCCCAAGAAGGTTTATCCAATTGCTTATGTATATCGTTGAAATTTTACATGTTAAAATTTTATTGATTTGCACTTTTTACTTTAATTTTAAATTATGATAAAATGAAAAAAATTGTCTAAAAAGGAAATTTAAATAAATGGATTTAAATATAAAAGAAATTTAAGAAGATGATTTGAAAAATATGAACGTTTTACTGATTTTGAGCAAAAAAGGCAACAAAAAAACATTAAAAAAATTTCAATTTTCAAACATAATCTACCTTTTTAAAATTTCAATATAATATAAAAATACAAAATAAAGAAAACTTAAAAAAGTGACTAAAATGAATTTTAAGGTGAATAAGCTTAGGCAATTATAAAAAAAAACATTCCTACTAAAAAATTTAGTTTTTTTAAAACAAAAAATATACGTCTTAAAATAAATAAATTTTTCCAATTAAATCCAGTGAACTATAATATTAATAATAATATATCAAGTGAACTAAGTGTTCGTGGCTCTGATATTTCTCTCAAAACCTGCATTTAAAATCTTAGCTTGTTTATAGACAATAAACTTTAATTTAGTGAACACAAAATCTTTTATATTAAGAAATTTTACTCTGCACTAAAGTCTCTTTTTCACATTGACAATATTTAGAGAAAACACCAAAATATAATTGTGTGGGGCACTAGTATTTTCCCAATATAGAGCCTCAGAACTCATGCATTTGGCTTCTACCTGGCATTAGGCGACGACAACATGATTCGCATAAACTAAAGGAACTAAACTGGTTATCAATGTATAGCAAGAGAGAATGCATTTTAATTTTTTTTAAATTAAATTAAATTACTTTAAGGGAACGTGTTAACTCTCGTCGTTCATCATGTGAACAAAACCCTGAATAACCTTTGCTCAATTTTCTTATGAGAAATTCTGTACTTCAAAATTCTAAAGGGTTGTGTTGCAGCTTCCAAGTTTGAAGTTTTCAATGCTCTTCTCCTTTAAGTGTCATAAAGACAATGAAACTCAGAAAAATGAAGTCCAATGTTCTTCAATTCTTTCATATTTCGAGCCTAAAAACGTGTGAATTTGAGTTTAGTACTTATATCTAAATTTTATAGAAAAGAGTGCTATAAAATGTAAAGAAAACTTTCTTACCAGCTTTTCTAAGCCGATTGTGACTGCTAAAAAACATCTTTTATTTCAAAGATCCTAATAAAACTGTACTCATGAAAATAAGTGAATCGTGTGCGAAAAATACATGTGAGAAATGTATAGGGGCGTACTTTTATAATTTAGAATTCCCGAAGAATTAAATCTATTGGCTATGCGATTCTTATAAAAAATATATTTCTATCAATAAAGCCCAATCGTATTAATTTCGGTAGATTAAGTTTCAAGGGTTTCTCTTAAACAGGGCGACACCTAGCCCTTTGTCACAACCTAACCCATTCGAGCATAAAAACCCCAATTTTTCCTTGGTGAATTAACCTTTTTGTCATTTGATAAAAGACCCTGCTATCTCTCAGATAAAACGCAGCTTAAATCACGTGTCCGTTAACACGGTCCATAACACCGCCTTCTGGCAAAAAATCATCAAAAAAGGCCCTATCGAACACACACACACACCGACTCAGGTTCATTGCAAACTTCTCCGCATAAAATTTGACTTTAAAAACAAGCGGTCCTATTCAGGAAACCATTATGCAAAACGTGCCGGATAGAAAGAGGTCAATTTGGGCGCCCTTTGAAAAATTAAGTCGAACGTAGGTCGGTGAAGTTTCTTTTAGTTTTCAATTTCGGAACTTAAGTGCCGATGAAACTGATAG